>NC_133622.1:29759099-30051599 GCF_048593235.1 Sminthopsis crassicaudata
CTCTATCTACTTTGTCAAAGTGCTTTTCCCTGGTTTTAGAAATTTAAATTTTGTTTCACTGTACAGAATGGAAATGAATTTAATACTTTTCCCTTCAAAACTGAGTCCCAAAGGATCTATTCTTCATTGGATCCTTGATTTCATTGATGTGGGTTTTCCTTTTATTGATTCAATTTGTACACATTCTCAACCTGTGCAATTCTTGTGTTTTACCATAAATCCTGCATAGTTATCTACTCAACATTAAGAAAATATTTAAAGTTTTAATTGCTTCACAGTTTTGGGGATAAAATGGAACTTGAGCCTGAAGTGATTGTTCTGTTCCTGGGGAAATGATGGTTGTTAAAAATTATTGCTGTCACATTGAAATTCATAATCACTAGACATTTCTTTGATAAACAATTTCAAGTTATTGTTTACTATCTGTCATGTTCTGATTATAGGTATGTGAAGAGGCACGATGCCCCAATATCGGGGAGTGTTGGGGAGGGGGAGAGTTTGCCACTGCTACAGCCACAATCATGGTGAGCCTGGAATTGTTCTCCAGAAATCTTCTGCTTAAGAAAGAAAACCCATATTTTGTGACCCCTGCAGAGCCATACAGATTAAAGTAATGTAGCCATTGTTTAGGTTTTTAATTTTAATTTTGGTGAATTTGAAGAAAAATGTTGATAATAGTATCTATATTCCAGTCCAGGGTGTGATCCCTCTTCTTATAAAATTTACATAGCACTTACTGTTTAGCCTTATCATTTTGCAGTTATACTACTTTATGACTTAGGTTGTTGTCTTGAATTACTAAGCTTTTTATTGTTTGTCTTTTAGCATATTTATTTTTAAGTTTCCCTAAGTAGATTTTAAAATCCATAGGGATAGGGACTGTATCTGTCTTTGTCCTACTGTACCTTATACAAAAAGAATCTCTCAGTAAATATTTGTGAGTTTGATGTTGAATTAATTTGATAATTATAACATTTTCATTACAGTTGATGGGGGACACTTGTACAAGAGGTTGCAGATTTTGTTCTGTTAAGACTGCAAGAAAACCACCTCCATTGGATTCTAATGAGCCCTATAATACAGCCAAAGCAATTGCAGAGTGGGGACTCGATTATGTTGTGCTGACATCTGTGGATAGAGATGGTTAGTCATAATAATAACCACTTATTTTGCAAGGTTATGCAGTTTTGTAGTGCTTCCCCGTTGTATTGAATTATTAACTAAGACATGTAATTGTTTAATTTTAAACATACTTATGTCTGCTTTCCCCAAATACATTATAAACTCTTTAAGATTAGGGACTACAGGGAAGGAGGGACTTATATTACCATCTGATGGAACTCTTCTTCCATTTTTAAATTTATCTCAAAATCCATTGACATCTTTCTCCCAGTTTCTGGAAGAGAGGTAGCCCGTTTTTTGCAGACCAACTCCTTTACAATGTGTGATTACATTTCCTTTAGCTGGTTGTATTTTCAGTAGTTTTTTTTCTTTTTTCATCATGTGTGTGCGCGCGCGCGTGCTATCTCTGTCTTACTCTCTCTGCCCCCCAAAAAAGAAAATTACCTAGGGTTATTTTTTAATGGGTTTCTGTAGAGAAGGAATTCATCAATCAGGTTTGTTACCGCGGCAGTAGGCTCAGCTCCTTGCCCTTCCTTATCTCACATAACCAATCCCTTGCCGAGCCATGCTGTTTCTCCCTTCATATCACTGTGTGGGTCTCTCCTCAGCACAGCTGCTATCTTGTCTCAGACCTAAATAATTGTTCCCCTAGATTTTTTTTTTTCCCTCTGAGGCCATTGGGGTTAAGTGACTTGCCTAAGGTCACACAGACAGGAAGTACTAATCTCACCTGATTATTGCAATAGCCTCCTGGCTTCCCCTGGCTCTAGTCTCTCCATTCTAGTCTATCTGATGGTCATTTTCCTGAAGCACAGAATTCACCATGTGATTCTTCCACTCCTGTTAATCCTAGCAGCTCCCTCTTACTCTAAGATATGATAGGAACTACTCAGTATAGCTTTTCAAGCCGTACACCTCTCTTTGCAACTTCACCAAATGTTGCTTTCTTTCCTACAATGTTCAGTCCAGGCAAACTGGATTTCTTCCTGTTCCGTAATGAACACATCCATCTCCCTTCCTTTTTCTGGCCATACCTCTTGTCTGGAGTAGAGCCTTCCCTACCTGCTGTCTCTCTCTCCCTTTCACACACAGGTTAAGCACTGTTTTCTGGATTCAGCCACTAGTGACATTCTCAAGTTCTCTTATGTTTAACTACTGCTGATAAATTTGTATTATTACCTTTGTCTTGTTAAAAAAAAATAAATATATATATATATATATATATATATATATATATATATATATATATATATATATATATATATATATATATATATATATATATATATATACTTTTTGTCTTCCCTATTAGCTCCTTCCACATAGGGATTGTTTCCTTTTGTACTTGTGTCTCCAATACTTAGGCACATAACCAATTCTTGATAAATATATGTTCATTGATTGATTAGTTGGTTGGTTGACCCTGGGCACATGAAAGTCTATATCAGTTTCCTTATCTGTAAAGTGAGAGTTGCATTCAGTTGTTTTTAGGGTCCTTTCAGCTCTTGGGCGTACAAGCATAGCCTCTAAAGTCCTTTATGTTCTTCTTTATAAGTTATATTAAGAATATGGCTAGTTTAAGAAATTTTTTTTTTTTCCATTTTAAAGACTGGAGCTTAGAGAAGTTGATGAATTTCTCCATGATCAGATAACAGCCATTCCTTTAACCCAAATCTGTGTGTGTGTGTGTGTGTGTGTGTGTGTGTGTGTGTGTGTGTGTGTGTGTGTGTGTGTGTGTGTGTGATATGTGTATGTGCTAATGATTTTTCTTTTTTTTTTAATTAATTTTATAATTATAAATTTTTTTAATAGTATATATGCATGAGTAATTTTTTTTATAACATTATCCCTTGTATTCATTTTTCCAGATTTCCCCCTCCCTCCCTCTACTCCCTCCCCTAGATGACAGGCAATCCCATACATTTTACATGTGTTACAGTATAACCTAGATATAATGTATGTGTGTAAATCCAATTTTCTTGTTGCAAGTTAAGTATTGGATTCTGAAGGTATAAGTAACCTGGGTAGATAGACAGTAGTGCTAACAATTTACATTCACTTCCCAGTGTTCCTTCTCTGCGTGTAGCTTCTATCCATCATTGATCAGCTGGAAGTGAGTTGGATCTTCCTTATGTTGAAGATATCCCCTTCCATCAGAATACATCCTCATACAGTATTGTTGTTGAAGTGTATAGTGATCTTCTGGTTCTGCTCATTTCACTCAGCATCAGTCCATGCAAGTCTCTCCAAGCCTCTCTGTATTCCTCCTGCTGGTCATTTCTTACAGAGCAATAATATTCCATAGCCTTCATATACCATAATTTACCCAACCATTCTCCAATGGATGGACATCCATTCATCTTCCAGTTTCTAGCTACAACAAAAAGAGCTGCCACAAACATTTTGGCACACACAGGTCCCTTTCCCCTCTTTAGTATTTCTTTCGGATATAAGCCCAATAGCTGGATCAAAGGGTATGCACAGTTTGATAACTTGTTGGGCATAGTTCCAAATTGCTCTCCAGAATGGCCGGATTATTTCACAACTCCACCAACAATGTATCAGTGTCCCAGTTTTCCCACATCCCCTCCCACATTCATCGTTATTTGTTCCTGTCATCTTAGCCAATCTGACAGGTGTGTGGTGATATCTCAGAGTTGTCTTAATCTGCATTTCTCTGATCAGTAGTGATTTGGAACACTCTTTCATATGAGTGGATATAGTTTCAATTTCATTATCTGAGAATTGTCTGTTCATATCCTTTGACCATTTTTATCAATTGGAGAATGGTTTGATTTCTTATAAATCAGGATCAATTCTCTATATATTTTGGAAATGAGACCTTTATCAGAATCTTTAACTGTAAAAATATTTTCCCAATTTGTTACTTCCCTTCTAATCTTATTTGCATGCTAATGATTTTTCAATAGTCTCTTCCATAATGGAAGTTCTCTGCATGCTGTGACATGACACAGCTTCTTGACTAATGGATTCTTTTCTTTCTAGATCTGCCTGATGGGGGTGCTGAACACTTTGCAAAGACAGTTTCACATTTAAAGGAAAGGTGAGTGTTTTCCCTTTTAATTTCACAATTGCAAAAAAAAATAAAATCTAAATCTAAAAATTTGATGTCACACCAAATGCACACCTGTGACTACCATTAGGCAACTGAAACATATCAATATACTAACATTTTGAGTAAATTGTTCTCGGGGTGATAAATGGTTCCAATGTAAAGTTAATAACTACATTTTTCAAACTATACTAAATCCCATTGATGTGCAAGCTTACTGACTTCATTTTGCTCCCACTCTATATTCCTGAAAGAGAATCATGTTAAGGTCTCATAGCATCCAAACTTTTCTTGCAGAAATGCCAAGGGATATTTTGTAGGAGATATGAGAATTGGCATCCATGATGTAAAAAGGGTAGACATGTATCCAGAATCTAAATCTTATCCTCTGGATAATTTTTTTTTTCTTTTTCTGTTTAAAAAAAGATTTCTTCATGCTTTTAGGGGACTTTAATATTGCTGTCCCTTCCCAATCCCACTTCCCATCCCCGAGAGAACCTTCCTTCCCATTGACAGTGTATGTCTTATTCCTTACCCATAGTCCACCACCTGAGAGTTCTGAGAGGAGATGTGTTCCATCATGACTATTCGGCAGGCAAGATCAGTCACTGCATTGATATGAGTCATGTTGCCTTTTAGTGTCATTTCCTTTAGTATTTTTGGGGCCATTGTGCACATTCATCTCTGTACCATTTCAGATGCTTCTTTCTAGGTCTCTGAATCCCTCATTTTCATCATGCATATAGCAAAGTAACAGTCTGTATGTGTCTATACCAGTTGAAGAGTACATACTTGTTTGCAGTTTTTGCTAATGTTATAGGTCATTTTGATTACCATTCATTATTTTGTCATTCCCAAGTCTCCCCTCTCTGCCTGGTTAAGAACTGGGAGTTAAGAAGATATAGTGTATTTAGGCAGGAGAAAAGGTACATTACGTTCATACATGATGCATGGAGGGAATCTGAGGAGCAGGAATGTTTGGACAAAAAGGCCTGACAAACATTTAGAAAAAAAAAGAAATGGATAAAATGAGGGGACACAGAAGAGATGATTTGATATTTCTCCTGAAGTTTAGGATCAGATCAGATGGGTCTCAGAATATCTATTTTTGTTGTTCTTCAGTTGTGCCCAACTCTACAGGACCCCATCTGGGGGTTTCTTGGCAAAGATACTGGAGGTATTTGCCATTTCCTTCGAGGAAACTGAGGCAGACAGGGTGAAGTCAACACACAACTAGTAAGTGTCTGAAGCCAGATTTGAGGAAGAGAAGTCTTGACTCCAGGCCTAGAACTTGGTCTATTGCCCTAGAACATCTTTGGGTCTGTGTTTTATTGGATTGAGTATGGTTAGGGTTATTTAAAAAAAGGAAAAAAGAAATGGAGAGCCAGCAGATTGCGGAATTCAGAATTTTTCTGATGACTGTTTTATTCCTACCTTTATCTGTTGGAGTCAGTCACATCGTAGCCCTAGGAGGAGTCTTAATTGGAAAGGTTGATTCTGTTATGTTTTCATAACAGAAATTGAAATGTGAAAGGAAAGGGAGAGAGAGAAAGAAATAATACACTTTGGGAAGGGAAAGGTAAAATAAGAGAAAAGATGGGGGGAATTATATGATCAACACACAAAGATAACAGGGGTGATTGTGTGTGTGAGTATATATTTTCCTCTTTTAATGAATCAGTCTGTTATGCTACTGGGAGCTGTTGGAATACATGGGAGCCACCTTACAGTGGCTGCTGGAGATCCAACCCAGAATGGATCTCCTCTTGTGAGAGGATGATACAAGGAGACTGAGAGGCCATTGCTCGTTGTCTAGCCTCTCTCCAATTTATCTCATTCTGAGTCTGCAACATTTGTGAGAGCAAAGACTGACCTGCAACTTTTTTCTTGCACAGCATGATAAATGTGGAAATGTGTTTAGAAGAATTGGAAATGTTTAATCTATATTGGATTGCTTACTCTCTAGGGAAGGAAAGAAGGGAAGAAGAGACAAAAATTTAGAACACAAGGTTTTGCAAGGATGGATGTTGAAAACTATCTTTTGTATGTATTTTGAAAAATAAAAGTTATTATAAATTTTTAAAATAAATGCTAAAGATGTAAAGATTACTAAAAATTCCATCGAGTAAGTTCTAGAAATAATAGGTATGAGTAATGATTTTATTAACAATTCACTGTTCATCATTCTTATTTTTCCTATTTATTTTTCTCTAGGAATTCAAATATATTAGTGGAATGCCTGACCCCTGATTTCCGAGGAGACCTTAAATCTGTCGAGATAGTTGCACAGTCAGGATTAGATGTGTATGCCCATAATGTGGAAACTGTTCCAGAATTACAGAGGTGATTACACAACACAGAGAGAGAGAGAGAGAGAGACACATACACACACACACTCTCTGTCTCTGTTTCGCTCTTCCCTCCCTCCCCCCAATACATAATCTTTTATATTTGGGATGGACCTGTGATGTTTATCAGCATTGGGAGCTCCTTTGGTCACTTGCCCAGAATCTGCCCCAGTTAGAGAATGCACTCAAAGCTGGGCATGCTGACTTTAGAGACCCAGACTGTTCCTTTCTAAGATCATTGTGTTATTTTTCAAAAAAAATTTTTTAAAGCAGTACACTTTTATGTGAGTGACCTTCAATTAATCATAATTCCAAAGATGGAGGTTAAGGAACAAGGCGGCTTTCCCTTTAATGATGCAAAGGAACCCATTAGAACTTTTCCTTTCTATTGGAACAATTTTCAGATAATGAAATTAAAGCCATCTAGAGTCATATGAAAAAATAAGTCACTATTGATTAGAGAAATGCAAATTAAAATAACTACACACCTCTCAGATTGGCTAAGATGACAGAAAAAGATGATGAAGAATGCTGGAGGGGATGTGGGAAAACTAAGACACTAATACATTGTTGGTGAAGTTGTGAACTGATCCAACCATTCTGGAGACCAATCTGGAACCATACCCAAAGGATTATAAAACTGCACACTCTTTGACTCAGCAGTGCCATTGCTATATTGGGTCTGTATCCCAAAGAAATCATAAAGAAGGGAAAAGGATCCATGTGTGCAAGCAATGTTTGTAGCAGCTCTTTTTGTGGTGAACAAGCTGATCTTAGAAAGGCTTGGAAAGATTTATGTAAAGGATTTCCATTGCTTAAAAAAAAAAAAAAATAAAGATTTACACGACTTAGCTAAGCTAACAAGCAGAACCAGGAATACATTGTACACAATAATAGCAAGAATGTGTATGACTTGGTTCTTCTCAGTGGTTCAGTGATCCAAGACAATCCCAATAGACTTTGGACAGAAAATATCTGCATCCAGAAAAAGAACTAGGGAGACTGAATATAAATCAATACATACTATGTTCACTTTTTTTTCTGTTTTTTTTGTTCTGATTTTTCTCTCCCAATGTGATTTATAAAGCAAAGTATATTAAAAATAAATAAAATGAATTTAAATGAATTTTAAAAGGAAAGAAAACTCAGATACCTAAAAAAAGCCTTTTTTTCCTTAAATATATTTGAACTTTGTCTTAGAAAAAGCAATAGCCCCTTTTTTCCTTTTTATTCAATATTAGAAACAATTGCTGGACCTTTAACATTCCATATTTAAACCTATGTTAGATGTTTAAAACATTCTTTTAACCTTGAGTCAGAATTAATTTTGAAACACTTTCATTTCCTTGGGTTCTGGAAAAGCATTTTGCAAGTGATTTTGTGGAATTGTTCCTGTTATTCCCCAGTGGAGTAAAACTTGAAAGGAGCAGCCATTGCAAGCAATTATCAGCATTTTAACTCAATCACAAACATATGGGGGAATTAATTTAAATTCAGAAGAGAAGTCTTTTCAGAAATAATTTGTCTTTTTCAGTATTTGTTGTGGTTTTAAAGTCACTAAATTTTTCTTTCTCTCCTGCTAATTGGTTTTATATTATATAAATCAACAAAATTTAATATGAAAATACTACAGTTTTCTATATTAGCAACTTTCTGTTATAGAGCCTACTTAGAATTTTTTCATTTTCTTGCCATTTACACCTGGCATATAGCCAATAACAGTTTTCCCTTGTCTTAGACCCACCACCAGTTGGTGCCAGTTGCCTAGTTCTACTTAAGTAGCATTATTCTTTTCATTGAAAATTCCAGAATACTCTACTTTTTTCTCTTGAATAGCCTGGAAAATTTTGGATTTTTCCACCAGCAGAGGGCAGCTTGTTCTTTATAGAGAGAATGAGCATAAAAGTTTCTCAGACCTCAGAATCATAGATTCAGCTTAATTTTTTTCTTTGTTCAATTACGAGGCCTCCCTTATATTCTCCAAACTCCCCCACACAGACACTCTGATTCTCTATCCTTTATAGCTTCTACTGGCTGATACTTTAGTACCAACATGGGTATGATGGGGGAAGCGCATTCCTTGGACGCCATGCTTTGCCCAGTCTTTCCTCCTTTACCACAAGCGGGATCAGGGGCTACCAATAACACGTTCTCTTCTTGTAAAACAGTAAACCATTTATGCAGAAGGGCTCCTACTGAATTACCTAACATAGAGAATGTACAGTTTTCTGGTCTTTCCTCGTCTTGAACTTCTTTTTAATTGATTCATTGATAACCGTTCTTTTTAAAGGAAAGTACGTGATCCTCGAGCAAATTTTAACCAATCTCTAGAAGTACTGAAACATGCCAAGAAGGTTCAGCCTGACATCATTTCCAAAACATCCATAATGTTGGGCTTGGGAGAGACTGATGAACAAGTGCATTCTACAATGAAAGGTAAATTAGTAGAAAAAAAACCTGGGAAACCTTGCTTATTAAATTGAGAGGAGTCCACATTGAAGGTCCTTTGATACTCATGCTGCCTCTTATGTTTCTATGGTATAAATATAACTCCTCTGTGTAGAAAGTGGTCACAATGAATAATAAAAAGCAAAAACAGATTTAACTTTGAAAGTTGGTCATTGAGCCCTGAATGTTTTTATGTTAGTTTTTTCCATATCCTTGAATTGAATTAGGACATAACATTAGTCCTCACTAATTTAACATCATAGTCTCCAGAGCTTTGGGTTTTATTGAATTCTGGTGTTAAAGTCCACATTTTGTGTTAATTTTGGGGTTTGTAATTTGTAAAACTATAATTTGATTTGTTTTTCCCATTTTCTACTTGACAGCATTTGTCTGGTCACTTATTTTGAAACTTAATTGAGTAATTTACCAGTCTTAACCCTTTATAAAGTAGAATTCTCTTCAGAGTAGTTCATACAGGTAGCTGTCATAAGTCATACCGTGTCCCCCTCAAATGTGAACATCTCATAGAGTCAAAACCTGTCATGACGTGATTGGCCGTGGGATGCGGCCTTAGGTCTGCCCCGATCACCAGTTAGAGATTGTTTCAAGTTCTTTTCCACCTTGTTCTGGATCGGGAGGAAGCTCTAGCCCTGGATGTGTAATGTGATAACGTCTGCTAAAGCCATCTGTGCTTCTATCTACAGCACTGCGTGAGGCAGAGGTGGACTGTCTGACCCTCGGACAATACATGCAGCCAACCAAGCGTCACCTCAAGGTACAGTGTCTTGGTGCTAGACTTCCAGTGCCGTGGGTGATAGGCTGGGGGAGTTTGGGGGCCCCCGTGTCCCTTTTATTCTCCATCGCAATAACCTGTTGACACATACCAAGGTTGGTGATATTAGAATGTGCAGATGCAAAGGGAGTGGGAAGAGCCCCTCATATCTTCCTGACTCCAGGCCTGGCACTCTACCTACTGCAGTGCCACCTCTTTAGCTACCTTTTAGGGCCTAAGTACCAGATCTCAGACTGTACTAACAAAGCAGCAATTGTTAAAACTAGCTAATATTATTTAAAAAGCAAAATTAAAACTAGAAACAACTGAGCTCAGAAACATAGTATGTGAAGTCCAAAGACTCTGAATATAAGGATAAGGGGAAACTACTTGAAGAAAACTTCCTGAAAAACCAGAAAGCAATCAGCTAGAAATCAGATTTAGATCAACACCTCCTAGCTGACTGCTTTCTGGTTTTTCAGATCTGAGTTCAAAGCTGACCTCAAATAATGACCAACTGTGTGACCCTGGGCAGGTCACTTCCTCCTGCTTGCCTCATCTGTAAAGTGAGCTGGAGAAGGAAATGACAAACCTCTCCTGTATTTCTGTCAAGAAAACCCCAAATGGGGTCACAGAGTGAGACTCAGCTGAAACAATAACTCCCTAGTTGATATTGCCTACTCAGAATCTCTTTTAAGAGGGGCCCCAGTCAGGCCTTTTTTCCCTTGCTCAGATGAATTTTGTAATTTTTTTCTAGGCTATTAAATAGCTCTTTGACAGTTAGCTTTGGCTCTGAATTTATAAAATTATGTTAAGGTGAGCGCATGAAATCACTAAAAGATAAAATAGATAGCAAGCTAATAAAGAGGGAAAATCCAGAATATAGAGGGCAGTATATAATATATAGAGAAAGCAGTAGATGAGAATGTAAGAAACCATGGGTTTCTCAACTTCTCATTTAAATTTTTTCTTTCTTTTTTTAATAATAAATGTTTAATTTTATCTATTATTTATAGCATTCATTTGACCAAACTTCTGCATGTTTGTGGAATCCTACTGTATATATCATGTCACTTAAATTCTTTTGGCCTTAGATCCTCATCTCTGAAGTTTGGAGAGCTTAGACTGACTGATTCACAAAGTCTGGCTAGCTCAGAAATTCAGTCTTCTAGGACATCAAGTGAATAGTCAAGAGTAGTCTCATTCTGATTTAAAAAAAAAAAAAAAGAGACATCAAGGGCATTATTTTCCTGTGTTATGATTCTGAGGAACCACTATTAATTGATCTTAAATACTTTCTTAAATACAGGTAGAAGAATATGTTACCCCTGAAAAGTTCAAGTACTGGGAAAAAATAGGAAAGGAACTTGGATTTTACTATACTGCCAGCGGACCATTAGTACGTTCCTCATATAAAGCAGGTAAGGTTTTGTTTTTGTTTAGGTTATAACTTTACATGTAAGACAAAATCCCAAACTAAAGTTCTGCAACAAATTACACTTGTGGCTATTTTTATGTAATAAATTTTTGTTTTTTAGGGCATTATATGAATTTTTTTTAATTGATAAATGCTAGATTTAAGGGAATTATTTCTTAAATATAGTTTGCTCATTATACCAAGAATTTTTTTTCTTCTCTTAAGTATTTTGTTTCTTTTATAGCCCAGGTGAAATATTTTTGGAAAAACAATTTTCTTTCAGAGTTCAGATTTGAAAATGATGCTAGCAGCATCTCTTAAGTTCTCACAATCAGATCAATTCCAGCTATTAAAAAATAGCATTATTGTATCTTTCTCATTTCTTTCCCCCCTTCGCCAGAGGCCAAGAACTTTAAAGCTCGTCTCTCCTTTTTTCTTAAATTTTTTCTCAGTAATATTTTCTTTTTCCAAATACATGCAAAGATAGTTTTCAACAGTCGTTTTTTAAGACTTTGGGTTCCAAATTTTTCTCCCACCCTGTTACCTCCGCCCTTCTCAAGACAGCAGTCAATCTGATATGTTAAATATATATCCTTTTAAACATATTTCCATATTTGTTATGTTGTGCAAGAAAAATCAAACCAAAAGAAAGAAAAACCAAACAAAAATAGGTGAAAATGCTATGCTTTGATCCATATCCAGTCTCCATAGTTTCTCTCTGGGTGTGAATTGCATAGTCTACCCTACTGCAAGTCTATTGGAATTGCTTAAAGCTTCTCTCTTTGAAATTCAGTTCTGACTTTGGGCAGTAGCTTGAATCTGAATTTCTAAGGAGAATAATGCCATTTAAAAATGGGTCAGTTTTCCTATACAGATTTAACCCCTCCTTGTTTGGTTTGATCCTTGCCATGGCAGGGAGTCTTGCATAGCTCACTCAAACTATGAGCTTTGCCATACAGGATCATTCAAGAAAGGCAGGCCATAATGGAGAGTTCTGACAAAAGGTGATCCATCAGAGAAGGAAATGGCAAACTACTGCAGTGTATTTGCCAAGAAAACCATATGCATTGTATTGAAATACTCAAAAGATATGATGGTGAACTCTTCAAGTCAGAAAGGCCTGGTGTTGTCACAGAATCAGTCACTACTGAACAGCTGTACAACAATAACAAACACAGATTTATCATAAAGAAGGTTTATCTAACACTTAATGTTAGTAGGATTTTAACCAATCGTGTCTATTCAGCCTCAAAAATTTTTTATAAAACATTATACCTTGGTTAATAATGTAATATATTTTATTTTCAAAAATGAATTTGTCAGTGAGAAATACTTTGTTAGACAACGTATATGAAGCTAATTAAAAATGACTGCAAATTTACAGAATAGGGATATATCTTATATATACAAGGAATATTAAAAGGGGGTGTACTAAGAAAAGGATTGGGAGCTGGTATGAATTATAGGGGCAGAAAGGTGAGCCAGAGAAAGAAAGATAGCGATGGGAAAATTATCAGGTGAGAAAACAGTGGCTTTGGGATTTGAAAGAAGATAAAAGTACCAGTGTGGAAAATTTCTCAAGATAGAATTATCTTGAGAATTGGGAACCATTACAATTAAATAATAAAATTTTGGGTACTTCAAAAAAAATATTTTTCAAATAGGATTGGCTTTTGTTTTAATATTAATATGAATGTTATTTTCCTTCATTAGGTGAATTTTTCCTGAAAAATCTAGTGGCAAAAAGGAAGACAAGAACCATATGAATCTGTAAATGATAAGACATCTTAACGTTCTTTTGGTTCCACACTGTCAGGCATCCTTAACACCAGAAACAATTACATCTGATGGAAATAGGCCCCAACTTTATTTCACATTCTTCAAATAGTGAGGTGGACTTTTTTGTGAATGAGTTTTTCCTCATCTTCACCTGGAAGTTTAGCTTATTGAAATAAAACATTAAACATCTTGGTAATAATGTGATATTAAGAGCGTAATTAAAAATCTACTAGGGGCTTTCATCCAAATGTTGCTTATGTATTACCATATTGTGACAACAGGCTCTAAAGCAAATATTCACTATAAGTCATGATCATGATGTTGCCTTACCCTGAGATGGTTGTCCTTCAGCAGCACTGAAATCATTTGGGGAAAGTTTGTTTGAATGTGATTTTACATCAATGTGAGTATTATACTGTGAAAGATAATTTTACATTATTATTAAGTTATGGGAAGAGACTGGTAAAGTTGTATGTGGGGAGAGTTTTAAAGAATTCTGATTGGGCAGTTTGATAGTGCAGTATGTAGCACTGGCCAAAGTCAGGAGGACCTGGGTTCAAATTCAGTGTTAGATACTTACTAGCAGTGTGACTGAGCAAGTCACTGAATCCCAGTTGCCTTGGGGGAAAAAAAAAGAATTCTGATGAAATAAGTAAATCAGGAAATATTTTTTTGTTAGGAAACCTTTTTTTTTCTCCCCCTCATTGCTTATAAAGCCTTTTTTCTTTTGGTAAGGCAGTTGGGGTTAAATAATTTGCCCAGAGTCATAGAGCTAGTTGTAAAGACAAATTTTCAATTTTTAACTTTTTTTTTTTTGAGATTTTCTCTTCTTCCCCTTCCTCCCAAAACAGTCAGTAATTGATATATGTGCAATCATGTAAAACTTGTTTTTATATTAGTCATGTTGTCAATCAAGATGTAATCCAAAAGGAAAAAATACAAAAAATCCCACATTCAAATAGTGTGCTATAATCTGTATTCAGACTTCATCAGTTCTTTCTCAATTAGAAAATATTTAGAATGTAACAATGTCATGTATATATGTATGTATGTATGGCGATTTAAAATATATTCAGTTGGGTATTCAATTAAAGTATTTAATCATTGGAAAAGTTGAAAGTACAGTTTTTTTAAATTATGAAAAACAGAACCAGATAGTAAGAAGTGAGAAAAAAAAGATGAAACATCAGCATAGATAGCTGCAAAATTATTTTGCATTTCCTTTAGATTATTTTCTTATGACTTATATAGCCAATGCATTAGATACATAAAATCTTATCTCACCACGGATTTAATAATTTAGGAGTTTAATACATGAGGGAAAGAGGTAAGAAATAACAGGGGTAGATTACTTTTTGCTACTTTGCTCCCTATTACCAGAGTGTTTTGAGTAAATCTGTGATGAGTCAACTAAGAGCATTAGTGCAAGTGGAACACAAGTGTGAAAGTGGGCCCACCACAGTTTTGGAATATTCACAGTGATTTTTCAGGTATTACAAATCAAACGATGAAGTCATTTAGTTGGGAAGAGCAGAAAATCGAAGTGTCTAATGTTTATCATATAAGTGTAATGTCAGCTTAGCTATTAGTCACAGAAACTTTTAGAATCTTTAATTTTCCTAACACTTACTAGACTCTCCAAACTCTCTTAAGCCTTGGCTACACAAGAAACATGACCAAAGTAACAACAGTGCAAAGAAGCTTCCTCTTTCATGGAGCAGCAAAACCCCTACTACCTACATTAGCTTGTACTCTTCTCTTGAAGTGGGAACCATAGGAATAAAGAGTTCCCTACTAACTATTTGACATTTTCTTGGTCACTGCTTTCTGGCCTTTTTCAGTCAAGGAATGATTCATTCATTGGTCTTCCATTTTACCCAACAGCAAATGACTGGAAGATCTCAAAAACTAAATTATACATGTATAGAGTTTGTAATAAATAATTAACAATCACACTATTGCAAGGAAGACACCTTTATGTCCAGCAATTAGCACTGGTTGAACAAACTGTAATGAGTGAATATAACAAAATTTTATATTTTAAGAAATGACAAATAGGAAGAATTCAAAGTGTACATAAAGTGAAAGAGTAAATAAATCTAGTCTGAAAGAATATATACACTCACTACAATTATGTAGAAAGACAACAAAACTCAGATTAAATACAATGAACCTGCTCTGTTAAAACACTATTCCTTTTAACAAAGGGTAAATTGAAGTAAATCTATTCTAATTGTTTGCATTTTTCTTTGCTTTAGGGAGATTTATACTCTAAGATTTATTCATATTTGCTGTGTTAAAATAATTTTTTTTAAAAACTCAAAAGTTGTAACCCTTGAATCTCATTTCAAGAAAACAATTATGCAACTCTTCTGCCCAGCATGATTCTCAAACTGCCAACACTGTATGTGGTAAGCAGCATTTTTTATGAGATGTTATCCATAGATCATCAATAAAGTAGTAAGGCCAACAGTATTATGAAAAGTGGTCATTTTATAGAATATTTTCCCCCTGAGGCAATTGGTGTTAAGTGACTTGCCCAAGGTCACACAGCTAAGAAGTATTAAATGTCTGAGGCCACATTTGAATTCAGGTCCTCCTGACTTCAGGGCTGATGCTCTATCCACTGCACCACCTAGCTGCCTCCATTTTATGGATTCTTAACTAATACTTTTACACATTCTGTCTTGATCTATTGCATATTATTCTAGTTCAATGAAAACAAAAGCTTGAGCTGAAAAGCATTTTACAACAAGCTTTCATATGATAACATTAATATCACACATCAGAGTTTCCCACTAAGGGACCTGAATTACTTTTTTCTAAGACCCTGCTCCATTGAGGTTAAGCTAATTTCTCCTTAAAGGTATTGCAGCTATCCTTGACATTTTATTGGCTTTAAGGGATTGGAGAACTAACCTGGCTTCCTAATCACATAGAGTATAAAAGAGGGGTTCACCAAACTGGAAGAATGTCCCCAAGTCACCATTACTTGCCTTGCTGAGCAGATATTTCCAAAGACAGGAGAGAGGTCAAGTCAGCCAAGGCTAAGTTTTCTCACTTATATGTAATCAAATCTTTTAAATATTTCCTTTCTTAAAAATTGTGAATTCCAAATATTCTCCTTTCCTCCTTGCTCCTCCTTGAGAAGGTAAGCAATTTGAAATACATTATACATCTACAGTCATGTAAAATCTTTCCACAACAGCCATCATGCAACACCATCAAAAAAAAATGGCAGATTAAAATAAGAAGAATAAAGTTTAAAAAGTGTGCTTCATCTGCATTCAGTTCTTTCTCTGGAGATGGATAAGATTGTATTGCTAAAAATAAGTCATTCATAGTTGATCGCTCTACAGTAACCAATCCTCTTTAGACAATGTTCTGGTTCTGCTAGATTTTCCCAGATTTTCCTGAAAGCATCCTATTCATCATTTTTTATAGCTAAGTGCTTATTAAGTGCTTATAGCTTTCTTAAGTATTCTCTGTTTGTTTTGGCTAAGGAAACCTCCTTTTCTTGCATCACTCATTTTTTTTCCCAGTTTTTCATCTCTGATTTTTAAAATCCTTTCTGGAATCTTCCAGGAATTCTTTTTGGGCCTAAAACCAATTCACATTTTTAAAAAATTTAATATTTTCTTTTCCTGGTTACATGTAAAATTGTTTTAACATTTGTTTTTAAAACTTGTGAGTTCTTATGTTCCAGCCATGCTGGACAGCTATGTGGAACTATGCCCAAAGGGCTGTCAAACTGTGCATACCCTTTGACCCAGCAGTGTTACTACTGGGCTTCTATCCCAAAGAGCTTATTAAGCTGAAAAAAGTTCTTTCAACTCACTCTGAATTTTTATATTTCTAGTTGACAGTCTGCATATTTGCATACATGACTAATATACTTAATGAATTTTTTTCATCCAAGAATAGGGTTAGTTTTCTGTTTTTATTTTTTGTTATGGACTCCCGTGCCAATCTGATGAAGGCCTTTCCCAGAATAATATTTTCAAATGCATAAACTACATAGAATTACAAATAAAACCCATAAAATTGAAAAGGTTACATGCATAGTATATGCATGTATATAAAATATATACACATATGTTTTTTATATATATGGTAAGAAGAAAGAGAGAGATATTGATCATGAATTTCAGATAAAGAACTCTTGTCCCAGAGGCTTTCATTTCTTTGGCTAGATAAAATCAAGAGAAAAGGTCCCATGTTCCCTGCCTCTGGTCATTTTATCTTTGTGACTAAGCTTAAAGAGACAGAAGTAATTACATGTTCCATGAACACATGATTGTTTAAATCCTCAAATGCTTGATTGTGGGTGGAAAAAAGTTTCCCTTTTTAAGACACTGCTCATTTCCCATCCACCTTTTCGATGACTTAAAACATGAGTTTACTGATTACACAGTAAAGTCTACTTTTCCCAGAAGTAAAATCTGAGCTGCTCTAGCAGCAGAGCTTTCAGTTACTACATACCTTTTTAAAAATACTTTTACACTTCTGGTTAAAAAGCTGCCAAAGGATTTCTCCATGACCCTTCAGCAAACTATTCCATCCCCAGCTCAGAAGCTTATGCACATAGTGACTTATCTGCTTGCCTGGAAGCTCTTTGGGGTTTGTGGAGCAGTTTTCCAAAGTTTCCTCCCTTTATTGCATCATACCACAGAGTCCCTGGAATTCCCATTTCTTCCCCAAAGCCCTTTCCAGTTAACAGGAATTAAGGGAGTGATCTGTCCCAGGCTCCAAGGCGCCAGGTCTGAGCAAACAAGTAAGAATTGCACATACACTACCCATTATACAAAGTATACTTGAATCAGGGGAACATTGTACACAGTAACAGCAACATTGTTCCATGATCACCTTTCTCAGCAGTACAAGATCCAAAACAATCCCGGATGTTCCTCACACCGTGCTGGAAAGCGCTCTCCACATCCAGAAAAAGCACTAGAGAATCTGAATGCGGATCACACTATTTTACCTTTTTGGTGTTTTCTTTCTTATGGCATTTCCCGTTTCTTCTGATTTCTTTTTTCACATGTATTTAGATACGTGTTTAACATGATTGTACCTGTCATTTTGGCTAGAAGGAGAGGAAAGAAATATAGAACTCAAAATCTTTTGGGAGTGAATGTTGAAATCTATGTAGCCAGAAAAAACAAAACGCTGTTAAAAATTTATGGAAAAAAGTATACTAGATATCTGCCTGGGTTTTGTCTCATATCAGGCTTCAAGAGGCAGGGGGGCTTAGATATTAATTCACTTTGTAGAGCACTAGCCTGGTAATGAAAGCCATTAAAAGTAGTCTGATCATTACAAATGCACTCCACTCTGCATCTGCTGAGCAGATTTCAACTCCCTGGAACAGAATGGCCCTCCACAACCCTTGGCTTATTCCCCATTTAAACTGTAAACTCCTTGAGGACAGGGATGATTAGCCCAGTGCCTGGTAATAAATGATCATTGGATTAGTTGGGCTGGTTAAATAAGTGAATAATCATCCCCACAAAATGGGCCCCTGCCCAGTTCCCACCTACTTACCTAGACCAGTAGAAACCTGCAATTCACACCAGACCAAATAATGAAGAAATCCAATGAGACACTGGTGTGAATTTTCTCATCTCAAAACTGCAAAAAGTCACTTAAGCCTACAAGCAGGAAGAGGACTCCCATCCATGAAAACAAGCCGGAGGGCCTCACGGGGAAAGCAGACATGAATCATTCTTTCCATGGGGCCTGTAGGGGTGGATTCCACAGCAAGAGAAAGGAAAACTTCAAGGAAAAGGGTGCTGGTGGGATCCCAAATCCCCAATATCATGGAAAGCCCCACAGGAGACATCAGAAATTAAGCAGGAACTTTGAAATTCACATAGAAGAATGAAGAGGATGAGCAAATTAATAAGATAACATGACAATGTACAAACATTCTAAGAGGGAAAAGAAACAAGTCCCTTGAAAAAGAGTCCCTCAAAGGAGGGAGAGGGAAGGAGTTTAAACTAGAAAAACAGAAGACCTGGAAGTTGGATTAGTAATATTTGAAAAATTTTTAAGAGGAAAAAGAATATCTTATGAGAGAAAAGTATACAAATAGGAGGAAAAAAAAGTGGCTGGAAGGGCATCAGATGAACACATAAAGGATTAAACATTATTTCTACAAATCTATAAAAAATTTTTTTTTTTTTTAATACTGAGTGTGTGAACATTGATTAGTATGGAGAATACATTAAATTCAACAGGGAAGAAAAGCACAAAAAGATGGCGGAGTTAAGGGGAAGAATGATATTGCTGACAGAATAGCCACAAGCAAAACAGACTTCTTGATATTGAAGAAAGAATAAAACGAAAAAGCAAAGCTTGGAAGACAGATGAACAAATTGTAGTGGTAAAAAAAAAAATGAAGAGACAGTTTCAGGGGAATTTTAGGTAGTATGAACTATTGCAAAGGTGTGTCCAAAGAACCACTGTAAATAAACATGTTTAGGCTCTCATAGATTCAATGAACAAACCAAATAGAGGAAGGGTTTAAGATGAAACCTGTTATTCACCTCCCTCCTGTTGGAGAAATGATGGATTCAAAGGGGAGGAAAGCAGCTCATTTGTGGAAATGACCACCCTGTGAACTGGTTTGCACTGATGATAGGGTGTGGGGAAGAGCAATAGGAAGACAAAGATAGGGGGTAGGGTTGGCAACTGAAACATTTTTTAAAATGCTAAGAAGTAGAAGAAAGCACAGATAAACACGATAGTTTTGAAAGCAATGTGTAGAATTTATTACATATTTCTTTAAAAAAAACAAACAAACAAGTGTTTGGAAATTAAGATTCACAGTTTCATATATAATCCTCTTTTTTGTATTCTGCTATGTATTTGAAAATGCTTCCTTTTTGGGGTGGTATTTAAGTTTGGGTTTAAAAAAAAAAAAACTTTTGGGGGGTGGCAGTTAGATGATGATGCACTGAATAGAGTATCAGTCCTGGAGTCAGGAGGCCCTGAGTTCAAATCTAGCCTCAAAGATTTAACACTTCTTAGCTATGTGACCCTGAACAAGTCACTTAACCCTAATACCCTAACACACACACACACACACACACACACACACACACACACACACACACACAAAAGAAAAAAAATTTAATGACAAAAATGTAGCAAATAGTCCAGGCTATTTATTTATTTTCTCTTAGGATGAATAATTAATTTCATACACTTTAACTTACCCAAAAAAAAAAAAAAAAAAAAAAAAAAAAGACTGACTGACTGACTCTTTGAAACAACAGTAAGCAATTCAATGTGTTCCCACTACTTCCCCCACTAAGGTGTTAAGGAATGTTTTGTCCATTTTTCACTTGGAAAGACCAAGAAAGCACATCTTCTATGTATGCAAAGATGACAAATGAGATCCAAGTCTATCCACTCTCCTCTCTTTTCCTATGATCAGAGGTCCATGGTTTACATGTTAGACAGCATTAACAATCACAGCCTCTCTAACTAGTCTCACTTCATGGCATTTTCAAGAGTCAGTTTGGTATTTAACATAAAAATGTGAAGTCCTCAACAAAACACATTTAGTGTTTAAAAAAATACACTGATGAATAAAACACAGAAAGGTATAAAACTGAAGCACAAGTTATGAACATATTTTAAAATAAGAAATCTGAAGTTTAATTTTTACAAAAATCGATACCATTAAGATCATACTTATTTCCCATTTTCTCATTCAACAACTGACAAAATATTATAAAAATATAGAGAAAATAGATCTACATTTAAGATGACTAGGTATGCTACCAGCCATGTAGCTTTTAAAAACTTGATTTGAATCACTAAAAAAATAAGTTTTGTTTCCTTAAAAACACTTCATTGGTTTGCTATTTAACATAATATGGGTATTCATGATTCTGCAATACTAAAAATACAGCAACGACACGACCTAGACTCTTGGCTTCTTGTTCGGCGGGTCCTGGAGACTGAACTTTGGAATTTCACATGAAGGTGCGTATGGAATTCTCTTTGAAGATACCTTCTTACCAATTGTTTCAATCTAAAAAAAAAAAGGCAGATAAAAGAATTACTGGAAAACACATCTTGTAAATGTTAAACCTATAATGGTAAAAGAAAATCTTGTAAGCTAGTGAATGTAAGAGGAAAATATTTCAAAATTTAATTTTTCCTAAATACAAAATAATCTTTTCATATTCTCTGGACTGATGTAAGCAAAGAGTTCATTTATTTTATGTTCACTCAATATTTCTGAATCAAAGCCAAGTTGTATTTTTCCAATATGGACACATGCACAAGGATCCCTCTTCTCAAACTCAAAGAAAAAAGAAGTTTATACAAGCGCTACTTTGGTCTCAAGTGAAAAAAATTAAGTGAACACATGAGATAGTCTTCAGTTAAAATGCTCATTATGCCTATTCCTGAAAACATCCACAAGGATGGTTCAAGAAACTAAGATCCTCAGTTCCAACGACGAATTACACTCCCCCCCCAACTGCTGGGACTAGCTCATTATTCTGTCTCTCTAAAAACTAGATTCCCCAAAGTTCAGGGAGAGTCCCCGATGAACAGCAGACATGAAGGTGACACTTATGGGAAGTCTGCCTTTGGAACAGCTAGCTAACGACCTGGCCCCAGCCTCCCTCTTGGCTTCGGGTTCTATGTCGCCCCAGACTAGATCCTTGTCAGCACTGAGCATGGGTAAACATTCAGGGATGTTTTCTGACTGACAGACATCCTCCTCTGGTCCCTGGGTGCCCAGGCATAGTAATGGGGGCCTGGGTGGGACAGGAGCAGTGGGTACTGCAATCACCATCCAGGGAAGCTTCTCCAGCTCTGACCAAACTTCCTGCTTAACTTGGGAAAGGGAAGGAATGGCCCTTGAAGTAATAGGGTTCTGTGGTGCTTTGTATCTTAGAGAGGGATTTCTGACTGAGCGTGTCCTGAACTCTCAGTGCAGCTTTAAGCCACTGAAGCCTCTGGGACACCCGGATCGCTGGAGGATCACAACCATCTGTGGGGCAGAATGTGGAGATAAGGAGGCCAGATACGGCGACCGCACCTGGGCTCCGAGGCTAACCAGCAAAGTCATCAGGACATCCGCCTGGAAATTCAACCCAGTGAGGAAGAAAGGGGAACAGAGCTGGCTGCAACCCTACTACCTTTCCTGCCCCGGGGCAAATCACCTAGAGGAACCACAGATTCCTCATCTGCAGCAGGACAAGGAAGCTGGATCCAACCCCTAAACATCCTTCCTGGTTCTAAATTCTATGAGCCGATGATGAATTTCCTCATCTGTTAACTGTTATATTAACAATGGAATATAGTGTGAAGCAAGGGCTTTATACAATTGAACATGCTGTGTTAAATTATTAATTTACAAGGGAAAAAATGGTGGCTCAGAGAGATTGTTAAAGACTAGAGCAGAGACATCTGCTTTGGTGGCCTGGGAGTCTCTCATGTGCACCTTGAACCAGATGAAAATGTAATTGGGAAATAAATATTTAACAAAAGACAAGTACCATATACACAGATAATGTTCATATGGAGTTTTCAAAGTCAATATGTAGCCCACAGGGGTGGATTATCTAGTATGGATTAGTATGTTTCTATGTGAGTTTGACACCTTTGGACTAGAGGATCTCTGAAGAAACTCCAAGTACTAATATCCTATGAGTCACTGATTTTATCCAAATTTAAATAGCTATTAACCGATGAAATCTGAATTAAATCTCAGGTTTAATTTAGGGACTTCCAGTCCTATGTGCTGGCACTCACCACAATTTTACGTACCACATATTCAAGCAACACTGACCATTTTAGCTCTATCCCTCACTGTTAAATTGAACCAAGGATTGAAATAGCCTGGAAAACCAAATGTAATACTCCCCGAGTACAAAGAGCCACTGTGTTGTTACACTGGACAGGGAAAGGAAAATGCTTAAAAAGAAAAAAAATCCTAAGTCCCAGAACCTTAAAAAAAAAAAAAAAAAATCAAGACCGATTTACCTGGAAGCCAATGGTTTGTAACTCGTTGTGAAGGTCATCGAGGACACGTCGACCATCAAAGATAAAGGCTGGCTTCAGCATTTTTTTGTGAATACGTTCATAATCCAATTCCTGTGAAGCCCCAAAGGAAAGCATTGAAATATACAGTGGCCACCACAACGCCAGCTGGTATTAGAGCACCCCCACATTTTTCTTTCTTAAGTTTGTGTCACCTCACCTTGAACAGATCCCATTCAGTACAAATGACAACAGCATGGGCTCCATCACATGCTTCGTATGGATCCTTTGTAATGGTCACCAGTCGGGACACTGAAAACATGAGAAAAGTAGAAATAAGAAGGGAGAGGGAGGTTCCTTGAAATGATCAGGGTAGTTTTCCTTTTGTTCCAATTTTTCTTTCACAAGATGACTAATGTGGAAATATGTTTAATATGATTGTATGTGCGTAGCCTGTATCAAAATGCTTGCTATCTTGAGAAAGGGCAAGGGAGATAAAAGGGAGGATGAAAAATCTGGAATTCAAATTCTTACAAAAATGAATGCTGAAAACTAAAATAAAATTTTAAAAAGAAATTATCAAGGCAGATCATAGCCCATGGTTAGTAGATGTTTAATAAACTAATACAATTTTTACCCCGTGTGAATGACACTTTATTTGGTAAGCACTTAAATTGCAAGCTCAAATTATAATCCATTTCAATTCTAACACTCAATATGTTATAAATTGTTTTGGCTTTAATGACAAAATTAATTTTGGTTCAAAAGCTCTCCAATACTTAAGAATTTAATTCATGGAAAGAACTAGATTGACTATCAAAGGGATTTCAAGAAGAAAATGAATATGATCTAGAGCTGACCTCAAGAAACGTTCATTGTTGAGAATCAAAGACTAACCTTGGTCATCCTCTGAAACACCAGGATGGGAGAGATCTACAACTATTTGTTCCCTTGGTACTTTAGGATCATAAATATGGAGATGTGCACCTTCATCCATCAAATATTTGCTTATGTAGATACTAGAGGATTCTCTGGGGGGAAAAAACATCAATATTCAGTTAACAGGTAATGCTTTTTAATTGAACTAGATTTAATCTGAAAATTAAGCTAACTAACATTGTTATGTATCAATAACAAAAAAATACTATGCAAGTCACTATTCTAGTCATTCTGATTATAACTACAAACACAAAATATACCCAAAAAAATTAGTAAATTCAAAATAATATTACTGAGAATATAACAGGTGAGGTTTTAATCCAGATGTAAATATTGTGCCATGTAGCCAGGTTCTTTGGAAGAACTAGAATATTTCCCAAATGGAATATGATTTTAATGAACTGATACCTTGTGTCTCCAGTGTCCTTTTTGAATGCAAATCCCAAAATAGCTATCTTCTTGTCAGTGACCGTATTAAACAGACTGTCTATAATCCGGGAAGCAAATCTTCTTCTCTGGTAGTCATTCATATCTATTACCTACAATTATATGCATAATTATAGTAAAAAAGTGATAACAAGATTCATTACTCAGTGTTTTATTTTTGAGACTGTTTTAAAGGTTATAAAGTTAGTCTTATGAACAAACACCTCAAAATTAACTTAACTTCCTCTTTTTTGGGCTCTCATACCCTTGTATATTTATACTATCCTCACTTGATTTCTCTAACTTCGTGTGTCTCTTTTCACCATCTTTCACTCATTTTTCAAAGTAATCTTCCCAGGACAGAGGTGGGACTGGGTCACTTTCCTGCTCAAAATTTTCCAGTGGCTTTCCAAACCTTACCAGACAAAATACAAATTGTCCATTCATGCAAACCATTCCCTGTAACTAAACTACATCCTCTACTGTAAAATCCTCCATGAAGACTTCCTTAATTCCCTTAGCTGAAAACTGTCTAGTTCAACTGCCCACCACCAACTCATCAGTCAGTATCTTGGCACACAGTATACATCTGAGTGCTTCTTAAATGAAATGCATTTATTTGATTACAAGCAGAGAGTGGGTTTTGCTACCATAATTCTAAACTTCTAGGACAATCCTATAACCTGCAGGTTTGAGAAACAAGACAAAAGCTCCCAAAGAGATGTGCCACAAGGACCGATGCAAGATACCAAATTAATGACAACTACTGAAGTCTGCAAAGACTGGGTGAGATTATTTGGGAAAAATTTTAGACGGAAGTATATTTTTTGACACTCCAGATCTTTGGCTGAAATCTGAGAAACAAACAAATAAATAAGGAAGATTCAAGGAAAAAAAATTTCTCCAAGCTATTCTTTAATGACTTTAGGTTCACAATCCTTAGGCTCATTCTTTCCCTATTTAGAAGCCCTAGGAAACAAAATGAAATAACAGTAAAAGTAATAGACTTATTTATATAACATGATCTATAGTTTAAAATGCACTTTCCCCACAACTGTGACAGAGAGACATTAAGAGAATTATGACTTCCATTTTTCAGAAACTCAACTGTAGAAGGCAAGGTGACCTGCTTGACTTAGAGCCTGGACTCCTATTTTGACAAAGACAATCTTCTCTCCACTACTGCAAGCTGCTTCTCTAAAAAAACAAGTAAATAACTTATGGCTAAACTAAATAAATGATTTTGTGCCCATTTGGCTAAAAACACACACACACACAAGAGTTTTGGGCTTTAGGTACTTTGCAAAATTCACTGAAAGTAATTAATGTTTGGTGACAAGTTCAATTTTAATATTAGAAGACAGATGATTAATTATCAAAAATTTTAACATGGGTCAACAAAGAGATGCTACAAGTTTAGAAGCTTGATAAATAAAACTATATTACTTCTTAATTTTTTTCCTCAATAGTATTTTATTTGTCCAAATACATGTAAAGATAGTTCTCAATACTCATTTCCACAAGATTCTGTGTTCCAAATATTTTCTATTTCCTTCTCCCCTGTATCACTCCTTATTAATGGTGTCATTCTAGTGAGGCACTTAATATGTCAAAACATACTTCAGATTTAAAGGATTTCAGGCCTTAAGAGACAGAATCACAAAGCCAAGTATTCATCACAAGTATTCATACCTGTTGCCAATAACGAGCTACTTCAGGCAAATTCAGAGCTTCACAAAGATAAACCAAATTTAAAACATCTTTCTGGAAACAGCTCCCACCAAAGCCTGATTAAAAAAAAAAATCAATTAAAAACCAAACATGTTCACCCCAAAACAGAATTCTAAACCAATAAATTCAATCTTGTAAATAAAATATATAAGGGTCACATCCAGTTAACAATATACCTGAATAAAACTATTTTTCAGGTTTTATTTTGGCTACTTTTAGGATTATTTATTTAAAATCGGATCTTTTTTTTCTACTACTTCTCAGCTAGGAAACAATTAATCCAGACTCCTATTTCAGAAATATAGGGAGGATGAGAAATTATAGAGGAAGATAGGTGACATGGGTAAGCGGAAATCTTTACAAGGTCACCAATATTCTATAGTTTTAAGAATATTATTCTCAATTTTTCATTAGCATATATATATATATATATATATATATATATATATATATATATATATATATATATATATATATATATATATATATATACACACACACACATACATACATACACGCCTCCCAAAATATAGTAAATTTTTATTATTCCACAAGAATATTAATAGTCTACTTTCCAGCCAAAGATACAAAAATTGGTGGTAACATTTATAGAAGGTAGGTTCTTCCCCCCCCCCCCCCCCCCCCCGCAACTTGGTCATAGAAGGCTATAGTTAAATGAGTATCTTCTAACCCAAATCTATCATTTGCTAGTTGAGGAAACTGAGGTCCATGTTTGGATTAAACAGCTAATTGTTCACAGAAAGCAGCTTCATACTTAACCTGTTTCCAAACCATCTCCTCACATATTTCTTGCCTGTTTACCACTTACAAATGCAAACATGCTGAAATATTTTCATCCTTATCTAACCAGTCCAAACTTACAATATAGTGCTCAATAGCCTCTATTTCACCTACAAAGTCCTAGGCAAGATAAAACTACATTAAGCTACTGGGATGCCTTGCAGAAACCACTCTCCTGTATAAATTGTGAGAATATTATCTACTTACCAACGCTGGCTTTCAGAAACTTATTTCCAATTCTCTGGTCCATCCCAATGGCTGTTGCCACCTCTTCTACATCAGCTCCCGTTGCTTCACATAGGGCACTGATAGAGTTAATGCTGCTAATTCTCTGGGCAAGAAAAGCATTAGCTGCCTTAAAAAAAAAAAAAAGTTACTCTAAAACAAGAATGTATGTAACAAATTCACTGAGATTGCATTTAAAAAAAAGAGAAGCAAAATAAGCAAGATTAGAGTAATATAGGGAGGACACTAACAACTGTGGAGCCAAATCAGCCAGGTCATCTTAGAGACAGGTTTGTGCTAGATATGATTTTAGGTAAAAAAGGAATAAAAGAGGAACAACAAGCAAAGCTATCCAACAATAGTCACTGCTTTGATCTATTCCAAATTGCATTTTATGCTCCTTTAAAGGTGTCCAGAATATTTTACATTTAGCAATTTGATATTCCTGGTGAAAATTATTTTGTAATACCAATCTATTCCAAAGTAAAAGAAGGCGACATTCACAAAGATGGTCTTTTAATCATGCACAAAAAGTTTCTGCGTGGTGTTTCAGGATTTGAGAGAGCAATACGTAGCACTAAGTTTTACGTGCCAGTCATAAAACCGATACCAACCAACTTAGAAAGCTCTGAAGACCAGGTGTTGGTTGTGAGGATCTTTTCTTTGGGAACCCAGTGTTCGTAGACAGCAGAGAGGGCACGCACGGCCTTCTGCCCCTCGGGGGTTTCATCGCCACCAATCAGTACCCGATCAGGGTTCCTTAGGTCCTTGATTGCCGTACCCTCTGCCAAGAATTCGGGATTGGAGAGCACCTAAGATTCCCGAGGAGAGGTGAAAAGTTTTAAAACCAAGATTTTATTTATTACTATTTGTAGTATTATTTAAATTATCTTATTATTATTGTAAAGAGATAAGAAGTATCTAAGGTTTCCATTTCTCATACCTGTAAGTTCAAGTTAGGTTTTGTGTTTGCATCAAATATTCTCCGTATACTTTCTGCTGCCCTGACCGGAACAGTGCTTTTCTCAGTCACAATTTTGTACCCATTGGAGTTCTGTACAATCCGTCTGGCACAAGCTTCGATATACTTCAGATCGGCGGCCCGACCTTTTCCCATTCCATAAGTCTTTGTTGGTGTGTTAACCTAATGAAAATGTAAGGTTTAGAAAGAAAAAAGGCATCATGGAAATGTTCCTGACCTTTAAGGATGTTTCATAAATGCATAAGTCCATTAACCACTTGAGAAGGGAAAAAACAAGCTAGCAGTTACTTTATTTAGTAATTATATAAAGCTCTATCAATTCAAACCTCTATAAATCTCTGTTAATTCAAAGGAAATTAATAGTAACATTGTGTTTAGGCAGTGACAGAGTGGATAAAGTAGCCTAACAATCACATAACACATAACAGATCACTTAACACATCAAATTTTCAAAAACGAGGAGGGCTATCATGTCAAAGAGGAATTAGCTTGGTTCTACTTGGCCCCAGAGAGCAGAGCCAAGAATAACTGGTGGATACAGCAAGTATGGCACACTGGACACAAACTAATGGACTGAAAGCCCAAAATTCCAGTTCTGCCTCTCACACCCACCAGGCAATGTGAGCTCATGGATCCTCTATTTCTTGTAGCTGTGAACCTAGAACGCTTTCAAGGCCCCTTTCAGTTCTACACTCAACATCCTTTGCTCCTATAAGCTGTAAAGGGGCACATTTTGGTTGAATGTAAGGAAAGAAACCTTGTCACCGAGGTTTTGGAACCATCTCAAAGTGAAATGGGCTGGCCACCCTCAGAGCTGGTAGGCCCCTCCTCACTATGGATTTTTTAAGCCAAGACTTCATGACCACCAGTCAGCAGAGGTAGAAAAGGGATTCTTGCCCAGATATGGGTAGAAGAGAAGTCATCTGCTGTTGTTTAAGTCTGGCCCCGCCATGTGATTTTGGGAATACAATGTCTTTACTGCTGCAGTCTATCGGAAAATGAAGCTAGACTAGATGAATTAATTACAGGGCTCCTCCTGCTTTGATTTTCTAATGTCTTTTGAGAAGATGTTCTGCTTATTATAAAAGATGAACAAGAAAACAGACCAAATCCAAAATAACTCCAATAGACTTGGGATGGCAAATGCCATCCACATCCAGAGAAAGAACTATGGAGACTGAATGTGGATTGAAGCCTACTATTTTCAGTTTTTTTTTTTCTTTCTTGTAATTTCCCCCCTTTGTTCTGTTTTTTCTTTCACACCATGAATAATATGGAAATATGTTTTAAAAGACTGTACACAGATTGCTTACAGTCTTGGGTAGGGGGAAGGAACAGAGGGAGAAAAAATTTGGAACACAAAAGTCTTACAAAAATGAATGTTGAAAACTAAAACAAAAAATTAAAATTAAAAAAAAAAAAAAAAAAAAACCCAAACCAGAAAATAAAACATGTCACAGGGCTAAAAGTGCTATCTTTACATCAACTGATTTATTACTAATTTTTATAAAGAACTAAGAATGCAGTACATAGCCTACAGAAAAAGAAAAACACTTACAGAAATAAACACAAGATCAGCATCTCTGATTGCAGCATCAATGTCAGTAGAAAAAAAGAGATTCTTCCCCCGACAGGATTCAACTACTTCTTTTAGTCCTGGCTGGGAGGAAGAAACAAATGTTATAAACAAATTCTATTTTCTTAAAAAGCTTATAAAGTTAATGCTAGGGAGTTTTTGGTTAAAATTAACAATTTGAAACCTTTAGTTTCCATATCATGGAGATACCACCAAGCTCATCCTTCCTCCGCCCCCTAGTCTTGTGTGTTTTTTTAAAATAAGTTTCTATCAATTTGTTTTTTGACACCATTATACTATGTTTCTATTTTTAAAAGAAACTAAGAAAGAAAAAAACAGGAAAAAAAGACAACCACAACAGATCAGCATGCTGAAAAAGTTCAGTCTTCTCTTCTAACAAAGAAAACCAAGTAACTAAATCAACTAACACTTTAACCACAGGCTATGATGAAATGTACTGACATCCAAAAGTCCTGTTTCCCCAACTCCCATCTCTCCAAGGAAAGGAGAAAGGTATATTTTATCTTATTTTTTCTAGCCAAACTTGGTCTTTATGATTATATACCTTCAGTTCTGATCTAGGTTGGTCCCATCTAACCAGTTTTGCTGTTGACAATATGTAATGGCTCCCTATTCCAGATTTATTTCCAACAATCTGCTTAACTGTAAGTTCCCCAAGTGTTTTGCTTTGGTTTTCGAACTCTAACACCTAGAACACAAGCCTAATCAAATGTTTACGTTGAAATTAAGTCAATGTTCATATAGGCTAACAAAAAATTCATAAGCAAAAGAACTTTGTCCACAAAAATAAAAATGAATTTCCAAATAAAAGGACAACAATTCACTTTAATGTTGTGTCACTGTTTGCTGAGTACCTGATTTTTTTTTTAAGAGCCAGCTATTCAAAAAAAAAAAAAAAAAAAAAAAAAAAATACTCACATCCATGAAACCAATCAGAAGACCAGTGGTTTCTAAGTCAACATTGGATTTTGCAGTGTCATGATGAATGTTATTAAACTTTGACCCTAAATGCTGGTTATGAAACAGCCATTAATGTCCTTTAAATTTCTGTTATATCCAACCAAGATGATTTTCTTTCCCACTCAATTTTGTGGAGATTTATCAGCACTTAATAAGATAGAACTACAACTTTCTACAAGACAAACACGAGTTAGAAACAGACCCAAGTTTTGAAATGAAATTTGATTCCAAATTGCCACAGATCAAGAATAACATCCATGTTGCATCTCTTGCTCCTCTCCCCACCCCTATAATTCTGAGGCTGTTTTACCTTAGGAAAATTATTCCCACTTGCTTTATAAAAAACAAGTTTTTATTTTCCTACTGCAGTTTTGTAGTTGGTCTAAAATTTTTTTCTAAAAGGTATCATAAATACACTAATTATAGGGCATTAAACTTCTGTACCAACAAGAAAATCAGCATACCAAGAACTACACTTTTAAAAAAATCTGTTTGAATATCTGATTTCACTGGTGTGTGGAAACTTTCTCCACTAACTCTAAACAGCAACTCTTGTGTAGTATCAGAAAGCTGATTAAGCCTGCCTGCGGTCATACATCTAAAATGTGACAGAGATAAGAGACTTGAATTCAGATCTTTCTAACTTCAAGACTGGGCCTTTACCCACTCTACATGATTCTTCTCCTCATTTAACATGAGATCTCAAAAAAGAACTGCTGTCTTTTGAAAATTAGAAGATGATATAACAGGAAAGTATAAGAAGCAGTATTACTCTACCTTTAAGTGTTAATATAGGAAGTTCTTCATGAATTTCAAATTCATTATATAATCATAATTAGCCCTTAGTATTTATACAGCAGTTTTTTCAGAATTTGTCTCTCATTTTGCAAAGTAAGAAAAAGCAAATTGGCCAGCCCATTAAAAATCCTTTCTATGGTTTTATTTGAAACAACAGCAAATAAGCCTTTGTAATTCCCCCCAATTTAATGCCTTTCTGCCCAAATTACCTTAACTATTTCATATTTGTTATCTATTAATTCTGTAAATGCTTAAGTATCGGTGCTCTTCCCCTCTTAGAATGTTAACTACTTAAGAGCAGAGGTTACCCTGATGGACATGGCTCTTTTCAACAATGAGGTGATTCAGGCCAGTTCCAATGGTCTTGTGATGGAGAGAGCATCTGCACCCAGAGAGAGGACTGTGAGGACTAAATGTGGATCACAATATAATTTTCCACCTTTTTTGTTGGTTTTGCTTGTTTTTTTCTTTCTCATTTTTCTCCCTTCGATCTGATTTTTCTTGTACAGCGTGATAAGGGTGGAAATATGTTTGGAAGAATTGCACACATTTAACCTATATTACTTGCTGGCTAGGAGAGGGGGTGGGGGAAAGGGGGGGGGGGGAGAATTTAGAGCACAGGGTTTTGCAAAGGTGAATCTTGAAAATGATCTTTGTACATATCTCAAAAAATAAAAAACTATTATTTAAAAAAAAAAAAAAAGAATAGAGGTTATTTCCCTCTCTCTACTTTCATTCCTTACACTCAGTACTATCCCTGGTACACAGTAGGTAGCTATGAATTCATGATGATGACTAAACAATAATTAACCAATAAGGGAAAGTAATAAGCATTATTTTACTTAGGAACTTCTTAAGAGCACTACTTTATTCTATTATCATCTTATAATGTCATATGCCATTACAGAATGCTTAACAGAACAATTTTTTTACTAATATAATAGAAACCTGAGGTTAGGAACAACCACCATACTAACCCCACTTTGTAGCAATGATGATTTTGTGACATGAAGTTGTGACTTTCAAATTAAAAGTCTAAGCTCTAAACCTTGTAATAACCTCAAAAGCACATTTGTTGGTTGTTTATATACATAGAGATGCTAAATGATATTATTATAAAGTTGTAAATAGAAAGGTATCCAAAGCATTATTAGATAGGTTTTTCTATGTCTTTTTCAAATGAGAACAAGGATAAAGAAAAATCAAAGATAAAGTTCCCCAAACAATAATTTACTGGGGCCAGTATATATAGACTTGCTGTCATAAATTTTTTATTTAATAATTTATCCCTCACCTAAGGAGAATTTGTGTAAGAGTCTACAGTAAACTGATCCATTAATCTAAAGGGAATCTTGAGAGAATTGTCATTTTAAGAAATAACTAAAGATGATCAAAAAAAGTTACCTTTGAAAGTGAGATGGATCTTCAACTAGTTCTTTAATAAGGTATCGCCATTTAGCCTTTTTGATTTATAAATACTTTTCTTACTCTATAAAATGAATTTCAAGAAGGCCATTAAAAAAAAAAATCTGTAGGTTATGGGAAAAGCTTTGCCAAAAAAAATTCTAAAGATATTTGTTTACTCTTTTTTCTTCCAAACAAGGGCCCAAATGATTCTACTAGATAGGAATGTTTCTTACTGGAAGTGGTAGTTCACAGTAAAAGATAACTTTAAAAATCATATATTATAAAAGGGCTTTTATCAGTGGAATGACTGCTAACTGTGAATGCTCCTTGGGGCTCTGTTCTGGATCCTTTCTTCTCCTGCTTATCTCAACAGCTTTGAAGGTTTCAGTTATTATCTTTAGCTAGATTACTCTCAGATCTCTACATCTAACTGTCAGTGCTCATCTTGGCCTGAAAGTCCTATAGGTACATCAGACTCAGCATGTACTGATCAGAACTGATCCATTGCCATTCTGAACTTTTAACATTTAACATTATACATTACATTATGAGAATATTTTAAAAGCTGAAAGTAACAAATAGAAATACCAAAGAATGGACCCATCAAGACAAATAAAGTGAAGTTTTAAAAACACGTATCATTTAAATAATATTCTGATTTTTACACATCCCTACCCAACGATTCTGGGCCTGAGTTTTGAAAGCCTAAATTTTCAAAAGTAACCTCAATATTCAATGATTAGTAACCCAAATAAGTATCAGCCTAAAGAAACTAACTTTCCAGAAGGATGTGCTTTTCTGTTTGAAATTCTTCACCTTAATAAAGTCTAATTATGCCAAGAAAAATGTTCATCCCATCCAGCGATCCGCTAGTAAACCAAGGCCTAACATATAAGAGAATCTTCTCATCTGCCATGGTGTAGTTCTCCTTCCCATCAAGATCCTCCATCTTCTGGACCCAGATCCTGAGACCTATTCCTACCACCCCACCCACTGCTAATCCACTTCCATGGTGGAATGAAAATTCACCCACTCATTATATCCGGCAGGTCCCAGAGCAGGCTTTCCATCCCAGCTCACTATCCAACAAGATCCAGTCCACCTGCCCTACCTTATCCCCACTCCCCTTCACAAAAAAGCTACAATGTGCTAACTGTAAAAGTCCGTGATTCTCCAAACCCAAACTCCTGGCCCTAATCCTCCTTCTCCTAGGTAAGTTGCAGTGATTAGAATATAAGCTTTTAGGTGGCTGAAACTGTCTTGTTTTTCTCTTTATACCTCCAGAATCTAACAGAATACTCAGCACACAGTAAAGTTATTCATATAAATGCTTATTCACTCTTATACAGTTTATATTTGCCCTCTGATTAAATACATAAAAACCTTTTATTTCCTGGTACAAGAAGAACACAGATTAAGAATGCAGTGATTTCATAATTTGTGATCAGAGTAGAAATGCCATCAGTTAGAAAACTATTAATAAGGTGTTCCCCTCCTCAAAAATATTAAGAATTCAAAGATAATGGGCAGTTAGACATATTGGAGCTATCATTGCACAAAGCATATCAAATGGAGGCATTTTAAAGAGTATTATAATTAATGGTAGCACCCCCTCAAAGAAAACAAATGCAAACCACCACACTATATACCACCAAACCCGATAGTCTAATAAAAGATGGAATTTTTAAAAACATAAAATCCAATCCTGAAGAACCAGCATAGTCATGATTAAGTCCTTAACAAGGATACAATTTTGGGGATGTTCTTTTACGGATTTGTGCAATTTTCAATCATAAAATTAAGTGGCAGGGCTAACAGAGAAGTTAGGGAATAGTTATCTCATATAGAATACATCCAGACACTGTGAAGGTTATAAAAACACTGTGAATAATGAAATTTATTATTTTTTTTTTTTAATTTTTTATTTTATTTTATAATTATAACATTTTTTGACAGTACATATGCATGGGTAATTTTTTACAACATTATCCCTTGCACTTACTTCTATTCAGATTTTTTCCCTTCCTCCCCCAACCCCCTCCCCCAGATGGCAAGCAGTCTTATATATGTTAAATATATTACAGTATAATTTAGATACAATATATGTGTGTAGAACCGAATTTTTTGTTGCACAGGAAGAATTGGATTCAGAAGGTAAAAATAACAGTTTACATTCATTTCCCAGTGTTCCTTTTCTGGATGTAGCTGGTTCTGTCCATCATTAATCAATTGGAATTGGATTAGCTCTTCTCTATGTTGAAGAAATCCACTTCCATCAGCATACATCCTCGTACAGTATCATTGTTGAAGTGTATAATGATCTTCTGGTTCTGCTCGTTTCACTCAGCATCAGTTGATGTAAGTCTCTCCAAGCCTCTCTGTATTTCTCCTGTTGGTCATTTCTTATAGAACAATAATATTCCATAACATTCATATACCATAGTTTACCCAACCATTCTCCAATTGATGGACATCCATTCATCTTCCAGCTTCTAGCCACTATGAAAAGGGCTGCCACAAACATTTTGGCACATACAGGACCCTTTCCCTTCTCTAGTAGTTCCTTGGGGTATAAGCCCAGTAGTAGTATGGCTGGGTCAAAGGGTATGCACATTTTGATAACTTTTTGGGCATAATTCCAGATTGCTCTCCAGAATGGTTGGATTCTTTCACAACTCCACCAACAATGCATCAGTGTCCCAGTTTTCCCACAGCCCCTCCAACATTCATCGTTATTTGTTCCTGTCATCTTAGCCAATCTGACAGGTGTGTAGTGGTATCTCAGAGTTGTCTTAATTTGCATTTCTCTGATCAATAGTGATTTGGAACATTCTTTCATATGAGTGGAAATAGTTTTAATTTCATCATCTGAAAATTGTCTGTTCATATCCTTTGACCATTTATCAATTGGAGAATGGCTTGATTTCTTATAAATTAAAGTCAATTCTCTGTATATTTTGGAGATGAGGCCTTTATCAGAATCTTTAACTGTAAAAATTTTTTCCCAATTTGTTACTTCCCTTCTAATCTTGTTTGCATTAGTTTTGTTTGTGCAGAAACTTTTTAATTTGGTGTAATCAAAATGTTCTATTTTGTGATCAATAATGGTCTCTAGTTCTCCCTTGGACACAAACTCCTTCCTTCTCCACAAGTCTGAGAGGTAAACCATCCCATGTTCCTCCAATTTATTTATGATTTCGTTCTTTATGCCTAAATCTTGGACCCATTTTGATCTAATCTTAGTATGTGGTGTTAAATGTGGGTCCATACCTAGTTTCTGCCATACTAATTTCCAGTTTTCCCAGCAGTTTTTGTCAAATAATGAATTCTTATCCCAAAATTTGGGATCTTTGGGTTTGTCAAAGATTAGATTGCTATTTTTATTCACTATCTTGCCCTGTGAACCTAACCTATGCCACTGATCAACTAGTCTATTTCTTAGCCAATACCAAATGGTTTTGGTGACTGTTGCTTTATAATATAGCTTTAAATCTGGTACACTTAGACCACCTTCCTCTGACTTTTTTTTCATTAGTTCCCTTGCAATTCTGAATAATGAAATTTATTTGCAAAGAGTTTATACTAATATACAAAGAAAATACAACATTGTAATATTTACTTACTTCCTTGCTGTGCATCCAGATCACACCAGAAGAAAGACCTTATCCCTTATTAAAAAGATTGAAAATAAGAAACATGGGGGCAGCTAGGTGATATAGTGGATGGAGCACTAGACCTGAAGTCAGGAGGGCCCCGAGTTCAAATCTGACCTCACTTAATATTCCCTAACTGTGTGACTTGGGCAAGTCACTTAACCTCAACTGCCTCAGAAAAAAAAAAGGTTGAAAATAAGAAATACACAGTTCTGCTAAATATCTGGAAATATTAAGATGGGTTTTTTTTTTAAATCTCTGAAAATTTGCCAAAATAGTAAAAATTCTCATAATTCCAATGAAGCAATTTTCAAGAACATCAACTATGATTCTCAAATTAGTGGATTTATTGTTGGAGGGGATGTGGGGAAACTGGGACACTAATACATTGCTGGTGGAGTTGCGAAAGAATCCAGCCATTCTGGAGAGCAATCTGGAATTATGCCCAAAAAGTTATCAAACTGTGCATACCCTTTGACCCAGCAGCGCTACTACTGGGATTATATCCCAAAGAAATACTAAAGAGCGGAAAGAGACATATATGTGCCAAAATGTTTGTGGCAGCTCTTTTTGTTGTAGCTAGAAACTGGAAGATGAATGGATGTCCATCAGTTGGAGAATGGTTGGGTAAATTGTGGTATATGAAGGTTATGGAATATTATTGCTCTGTAAGAAATGACCAGCAGGAGGAATACAGAGAGGCCTGGAGAGACTTAAATCAACTGATGCTGAGTGAAATGAGCAGAACCAGAAGATCACTGTACACTTCAACAACAATACTGTATGAGGATGTATTCTGATGGAAGTGGAAATCTTCAACATAAAGAAGATCCAACTCACTTCCAGTTGATCAATGATGGACAGAGGTAGCTACACCCAGAGAAGAAACACTGGGAAGTGAATGTAAATTGTTAGCACTAATATCTGTCTGCCCAGGTTGCATGTACCTTCGGATTCTAATGTTTATTGTGCAACAAGAAAATGATATTCACACACATGTATTGTACCTAGACTATATTGTAACACATGTAAAATGTATGGGATTGCCTGTCATCGGGGGGAGGGAATAGAGGAAGGGGGGGTAATTTGGAAAAATGAATACAAGGGATAATATTATAAAAAAAAAAAATATATATATATATATATATATAATAAAAAAAAATTAGTGGATTTATGTAAATGATATTATATTCTCTGCTACAGTTTTAGATAATAATTTCTAAAGGAAATGTTAAGTGGATTGGCAAAAGCAACAAGAAAAAATTTCTGGGCAGAAGATGATGTGTTTTTAGTATACTTTACCTCATAAATTGGGAGTGTGGTTGAATTCCATGCATTGATTCTAGATTCATTAACATCAACAACTGTGACCCTAATTTCAGGGCACATATGTGCAATGACACTACACGTAGGTCCTCCAACATAGCCTGCTCCAATGCAACAGATCTTCTTGATTTCAAACATGATTATACTAGAAAGGAAAGACAAAAGAAATTATGAATATTACAATTTAGGGAGAAAATTTAAAAATAACTGGAGAAATTACATATTTGTCTTATTTTGTAAAAATACAAGTTGAAAAACATCTGGAGAGAATTACTATGTGATGTGAGAAATGACCAGAATTGTTAGATTTCCAAGAAAGTGACCTAGTGAGTGACTCACAGGAGTGGAAAGTCTTGAGACAAGGCCACCATATGGAAGGCTGTTGCACAGTCCAGGCAACAAGTGCTGAGGGCTTGAACTGGGCGGGGATTGGGGAGGGATGCAACCAGTGACCTCTGTACAAGCGGAAAGAGATGTAGAAGGAAGCATTGACCAGATCTGGCAACTGATTGAATATATGCTGTGAGAACAATTGAGGATGACATACACTGAGGAGGAAGACCTGGATGACTAGAAAGGGAAAGAAGGCAATGGGTTTTGGAGGAAGGATCAGTTCTGATCTGGACATTGAGCCTGAAATGCCTACAGGACTTTTGGGCCAAGATGACCAAAAGGCAGATATGTATATTTGGCAATCACTAAGGAGAGCACTGACAGCTAGCTACAGAGATCTTGGAGTAATCTAGTTAAAAATAATATTGAAACCCTCAAAGCTGATGAGATTCCCCCATGAGATAAGAGAGAGGGAGGAAAAAAAAGATTGAGAATAGAGCCTTAGGAAGTATTTAGGATTATGTTTTAAAGTGTGAAAACTGGTTTATGTCTATTACTTAAATGTAGAAAAAGTTTAATTTTAAAATGTGTTACTGTATTTCCAGATCAGCTACCCAAAATGTTTCTCAGTCACCCTGACATGTTTATATCTACTGTAGAAAACGGGGTGTGTATGTGGATGTATGTATCCACACACATATGTTTGCATACATACGAAAGCCTTGGTTTCATGACAACTTCTCTGAAATTCCATTCAATTGGTTTTTTCTGGTTCTAATAAATAATACTCTAAATTTAATTCATTTTTCAGATAAGACTGGTGACAAAAATGAGCAGACAGGTCACAAATATTATGACCTAATTTATAAGTATCAGGATAAGTGAATAAAATAGCATACAGTTTCTTATAAATTTGGTAGGCAAGAATCAATTCAGTAAAGTCTGACTACCTAATGAATTAAATAATTTTTTCAAGGGATTTATCTCACCAATATCTGTATTAGTTTTTATAAATTTTCCCAAAAGGATCAACTTATGTGTTTTTAAAAATAAATTTTTATTGGCATCTTTTGTTCTTATATCACCTGGATTTCTCCTTGTATTCCTTCTCCTATGAAACCCCAAAAGACCACCTTTTACTACCAAAAAAAAAAGTTTTAACTGAGAAAGAAAATAAAGTAGCAAAACTAATCAATTCATTAAAAATAATCTTACACATGCAGATTTGCCATACTCTTGGACCTCCAACCTCTGCAACAGAATAGGAGTTATTTATCTCTTCTTTAAGACTATAGATTTTTTTTTTGTTTTCTGCATCATTCATTTTCAATTATTTCTTGTGGTTGCTCTTCTTTCCATTTATATTGTAAATGTACTGTGTAAATTGTTTTCCTGGATCTGCTAATTTCCTTTTGCATTAGTTAATATAAATCTTTCTACTCCGGTCTTTGTGTTGTTGTTTTTCAAATTTTCAAAGTTTCTTCTTCTTGTTTCGTCTTTTGCTCTCAAAGAGCATCATGACATGAGGGAAGTGATGCCATAACATGTGCATGATTTTGGATTTTTCTAATGGCACAGGAATACTACATATTTTGGTACCAGAATTTTTTTTAGCTATTCCAAACAATAGGGATTTTCGAATCCAGTTCTTTGCTACCACAAAAAGTACTACTATTAATATTTTTGTATCTATGGAGACTGTTAATTATGCCTTTGAGGTACAAGTTAACTGTATCTCTGAGTCAAAAACCATGCATTTTTTAACCTTTTTATTTGCATAATTTCAAACTGTTTTTTCAGGATCGTTATACCAACTCACAGCTACACCAACAATGCATTAGTTTGTCTGCTTTTTCCACAGATCCTCCAACATTATTGTCAGCTTCATTCATTAGTTGCCCTCAAAGCACAATCTCAGGTTGTTCAGATTTGCAATTTTCTTATTCAGATCATTCTTTCATATAATTATTAGAGGTTTACATTTATTTTGAGAACTGTTTGTTCATATCATTTGGACATTTCTCTAATAGGTGATGAATTTTGTTTATGTGAATTGTTCATATGTACCCTGCATACCAAAACTTTATCTGAAAAAATATGACACAAAGTTTTCCTTTCAATTACTTCTCTTCTTCAAAGTATTCATTTTACTTTTGCAAAGATTTTCATGAAATCAAAATTGTCTACTTCTTCTTTGGTAATTCAGTCTATTTTTTATTTAAGAATTCATTTCCTGTTATTCACCTCCAAAAAGAACTAATGAACTCTAAGTGCAGATGAAATTACTTTTTAAAATTTTTTCTTCTGGTGTGTGTATATTTTCTTCAGTAGCATGATTAATATGGAAATATTTTGCAAGACTTCACATACAAAATCGATATATTACTAGCCTTCTGAAGGGGTAGAAGAGTAGGAAGGAAATAATTTGGAATTCAGCATTTTAAAAAATGAATATTATAAAATTTAACATGTAATTGGGAAATAGTTGATTATACATACACACAAACACATACATACACACATATAATTCATCTACCTACATTTAAAAAAAATGGTATAATCTTAAATATTCAAACCATGTAGCCATTTTGAATTTAATGTGTAATGTAATTTAAGATACTAAATTAAGCCTAATTTCTGTCAGAATGCTTTGAAGTTTTGCTCTAGGATTTTTTGTTCATTTTTAAACATTCATTAATTTTCATCAGTGCAACACTCAGGCCGATCATGCTATTTTTTTCTCCACTTTCCTGCAGGGAATTTCCAGTGAGAAAACTACCAACAGAGTAGCAACTGCTCTGCAAATTATAGTCTTAGCCAGGTTATAAAGCAACAGACATCAGACTTATTAGAATAGATCAAAGGAACTGGACTACACAAAAGAGAGTCAGAAACTATGCCAATGCTTAATATCCCAGAAAACAAAACTACTTATGAAAAATTGCTGGGAAAGCTAGAAAGCAGCTGTGTGTGAGGAGGTAGAAATATTGGCTCCCTCTTCCAAGCATCACTATTTCTATCAAAGGCACCACTGTTCTTTCAGTTCCTCAGGTTTGTAACCTCAGCATTAAATTGAATAATGCTTTTTATTAGCACAGTGTCTGGCACATGACGGCCATTTAATAAATGCTTGCTTTCTTGATTCCTAATTCTCCCTTATCCCACATAATAATCAATTACTAAAATCTTGCCATTTCTAGTAACTAATCCTCTCTCTACCCTCATAGCTGCCATTTTGGTTCAGGGTCCATAGCACCCCTTACCTTAATTACTGCAACGACTTCCAGCCTCAAATCTTTTTCCACTTCAGCCCTTGCTGCCCAAACTATCCTCTGATTTTCCTTAAGCAGGAATTAGTTAATCCTTGTCATTCCCCTACAAATCAATTCCAACAGCTCCTTACTATCTTTAGGATAAAATTCTTCTGTTTGGCTTTTAAAGCCCTTTACAACCCCATTCACTGAATTTTACTTGCCCCTAAATAATCTGCAATCCAAATAGCCTTCCTCTGTCCCCAGCCTTTGCTGTCCTATCAAGTCTTGAAAGTCTACACCTGGGTTCACAGAAACCCTCTCTTCCTTCAAGATATAGTGACAGAAGGAACAAATAGTTTTTCACCTTTTTCATCTCATGGATTTTTGGGGCCACCTAATAAGAAACCTACAGATCCCCTCTTTTTTAAATGAAATTTGTAAAAGCGTAAAATAAAATTCAGAGCATTTAAAAGGAATTCAATTATGTTGAAAGTTTTATATATATGTATATAAGTATACATATATATAGACCTCAGGTTAAGAAGCCCTGTTCTCCACGAAACTTTTTCTGATTCCCTCCAGACACCACTGCTTTCCCTCCAAAACTACCTTGAATTTATTACTTTGTATTTATTCCACATATACATACTATCTCTCAGCTATGGGCATTTTTTTCTGGCTGTCCCTCATGGCTGTAATGCTCTGATTCCTCTGCTCCAACTACTAACCTCCTCAGCTTCCTTTAAGTCTCAACTAAAATCCTACCTTTCACAGGAAGCCTTCCCTAATTTCTCTTAATTTCAGAGCTTTCCCTCTTTTAATTGTTTCTCATTTATCCCACATATAGTGGGCTTTATGTATTTGTTTTTATGCTGTATCCTCCATTCGATTAGAAAGTCCTTCAGGCCAAAGATTGTTTTTTGCTTCTATTTGTATCCTGTTAGCCCAGTGCCCAGTACGTGGCCAGCCACTTAATAAATGTTGATTGATTGATTGATATATTTGTTGCCTACCCCATTAGAAAATAAGCTTCTTGAGAGTAAAGGCTGTTTAATTCATTGTACTTGTACACCAAAGTCCTACTGTGCCTCCCATAAAACAAGTGCTTAATAAATATTTATTAATTAATGAACTACAGAAAGGTCTCTGTCAGATTAATATTTTATATTAGGGAAGATTTGAAGTAGGGAAAAGACTGAATCCACGAAGACAAGTTAGGAGATTTTTGCTAATTGCTTGGCAACTTAGTCCTGTAGCTCAGGACAGAGATCAAGATAGAAGATAGATTTTGTCATTGTAATGGTTCAAAAAAAAAAATCTGATTTTTGGGGAACCTAGAATCTTATAGCTACCTTTGAATTAGACCCTAAACCTGCCTCCTCATTTCCACATTCCTTTCACAGAACAGTCTAGATCAAAAAGTCCAAATTCCATCATTATACAACCAGGGCCTCTCTGTGCCTTTCACATCAGAGATGGGCAACAGCAGCACACTTGTGAGATCCTAAACCTTCCCTGATCCCTGGAGGGATGTCCACAGGATGATGAATAGCTATTAAAAATCCAGGTCATCCCATCAGTGGAAAAGGTATCCACACTGATAAATCAAGAGGTGCTTGAATCTTAAAGAAGGAAGGTTTCTTTTGTAGCATCCCTCAAACCAGACCAGACGGAGGACAAAGTCAGCCTCCTAACAGTAGCAATTCATGATCCTACTCTGTGGACAGAATCATCACCTCCCTACGAAGCCAAATGGTCAGTGATATGAACTCCCTAAGTAAACAATCAAGCAGACCCATGCAAGGCTTAACCACAAAGACTAACCTTGCGGATGAAGACCATGGAATGGTCTCCCCCAAGTGGCCCAGTCCTTTGTCAACTACACTAAGCAGTCCAACAGGGACTAATCACTTCAACCAGTCTTAACAATCAATGAAAAAACAATGATCAATATCTATTTAGGCCTACAGAGCTCATGTAATATCATTGCTTCTCTTCCCAGCACACTGGTGGCTTGGGTGTGCTTTAAGACCCATTTAATCATAGCTTTAAGTCTATAGCACTAAGTTTTGCAAAGTACATTATGGGTGTTATCTCACTTGCCCCTCAAGTTAACTGTGTTGGGTTGCTGTTATAAGGAAGCAGAACTTAAGGGGTGTAAGACAGGATTTGAAGCCAGGTCTCAAGGACATCAAGTCCAGGGGTCTATCCACTATGATATTAAATGCATAACTGTGGATGACCATGATATAACTCTTCTGAGAAGCCAAATGCAACACTGCTTCGGGACAGCCACTGTGACTACTGCATTTCATCAAAAACTAGAGCCTCAATTCAGAAATTCAGATTTTTGAAACTAGAAGATATATCTATTCTTGTCATACTTATTTCTTCCCTTTATTTGATTCCACTTCATCTTTTTCTGGGCCTTTCTCAGCCAACTTCCAGTTAACCCAATCACTTCCCCTCAGGGCTCTCATCTCCTAGTCCATAGGAAAGGTGCATCTTTACTCCCTTCAGTTTCAGAGCGAAAATCCCGACAATGGGGCTCTCAGCTCCACCTAAAAGGGGAGAGGGCTCCAGAAGATCTCGCCCACCGTCACCTGAGCCACCCCCAGCCAAGGAGCACCACAGCGTCCGATACGAACGCTCAATCAAAGTGGCTTTATTCTCCACCACACGCCTCCCCCGGCCCCGCCCCTTTACTCCCTCCGGCAGAACCTCGGTCTCCCAGCCAGCACGCAGCCCCCCATCCCTCTACTTCCCCGAATGTCATCACCGGTCCCAAGTTCTGATCTTAGCACGGATGAGGTGCCCCCAGTTTGCTATTCGATACTTTTCCCCGGCGGGTTTATGGTTTGAGTTAGTACCACAACAGGGGGACCCAAGACTGATCCCTGCGCTCGTGTCCGAGCAGTTCGGTCCCGGTTCCGAGCTCCTCGGTCCTCCCAGCCAGAACCTGGGAGGGCCCCGAGCTTTCCAGCAGGGCTTCCTCACAGAGGTGGGGTGCTCTCCCGGCAGCCAGGGACGCTCCCCCGGGGGGCGAGGGGAGCGTGGGCTCCGGGGCAAAGCTAGAGGCCAAATCGGCGAACCCGACGGACCGGTGGCGGGGCTCCTAAGCTTTCTCCTGCGGGAGGAGGGAGGCAGCCAGGGGGAAAGGACAAAGCCGACCCCCCGGGGGCAGAGGGTCTTCTAACGGAAACAAAAGGGGTGCGGAACGGAAGGAGAGCCGGAGGTCCCTAAAACCCGGTGACGCGCTCCCTCGGAGGTGGAAGAATTGACAAGGTTAGCTGGAGGCAAAATGGGCAAAGGAAATGAAAGGGGAGGACGTGGGCATCTCTCTCTCACGAGTACAGGGGGCTGGAGGAGGGCTGGGGGCTGTCTCGGTTCTTCCAAAGGGAAAGTTATTGGTGCGGATGCCCAGCCTGACTCGGGCCGGGGGCTTCGGGGCTAGGTTGGGGGCAAGGAGGGGGAGGGCTACCAGGCTGGGCCGGGGGCGAGGAGCCGCCAGGCTGGGCGGGGTGGGGACTTGCAGGGCTGGGCTGGGGAGCTGCGGTCCGAGGCCGGGCCCGGGAGGCGGCCGAGGCAGCCCGCCTTGCAGCTTACCCGGAGGCGGCGTTCCGGACGTTTCAGGGGGTCGTGGTGCAGCGGCGGCGGCCTCGGCACGGACACACGGGGGCGGCGGCTGCTCGGTTCCCTCAGCCTCCCACAGCTGCAGACTCCCGAGCTGGCGCACCGGCCCGGCCCGGGAATTTAAAGGCTCGTGCCCGGAGCCGGGGGCGGCCTCCCAGCCCCGCCGCCCGCCCCTCCTCGGCCCTCCCCCGCGGCCGCTGCAGCCATTACGACGCGCACGCTCGCTCGGGCTGCACGGGGCGGAGCCCGAGCCCTGGGCCCGCCCCTCCTCCTGGACAGCGACCAATCATGGGCGGCCACTTGGGACCCCGCCTCCCCGCTTTACGCATAGGGCGGGCGGTCCTTCGGGTCCCCCGGGCTCGCCTGGCGGGGCGGTGGCCTATGAACCGCGAGTCACCGCTCCCAAGCTACCCTGTCGCCGCCCAAGCCCTCGGGAGCGGAGTCGCGGGATTCCACCTGGGCTTGGGGGAGGGGCACGCCACTGCATTCCCTCCCCCCTCGAGATCCGGGGGCGCGCCCGCCCGCGGGCCAGCTCTTAGCGGCTCCTTTTGGGGTCTACGGAATCTACCGTGGGGCCCCGCCCCTGCACGTGGAGGAATGCTCCCCAGGTCCTACGTGCTTACGCAGGGCGGGGGCGGGGGTGGCCTAGGGCCTAACTTGGGGGGTCCGGGGTCCGGAGGGCCCGAACGCCGGGCGGGTAGCGCCCTTCGGTTTGACTAAAAGGCACAGGAATTGTAGGTTATTGGGTGTTGTTCATAATTACATATATGAAGACGGTAAATGTAGCACATAAAGTTACACATAATCCTGCACCATGTACATCGCGTTATTGTATTGACATAAAGTGTATGTTTCCGTGGTGCCCCACTCCCTGTGACCCCGTTTGCCGGTCTCTTGGCAGAGCATGTCAGCGGCCTGCCCTTGTGTGATGTTCTCTTCTCTAAATTGTACGACCGTCACTGGGAGCAGGTCTCTTGGGGAGCTTCCGGAGGCAGCCTAAGTTTCATCAGTTCAGTAATCCCAAATGCAGCCCGGAGGTAAAGTCCAGATCCTCTATTGTCTCCTTCAAAGTCTCCTCCGGGGCCCGGTTAGCTTTCTTAGAGGCCCATCTCTCTCCTCGGTTCTGAGCGCTCTCTCCGAATGTCTCCAGCCCGCACGGAGTGAAGTTGGAATGACTCTGACCCCGCCTCCAGAGAGTGGGCTTGTGGGTTTCTGACTAGTGAACCTCCCTGACTCTGACCCCGCCTCCAGAGAGTGGGCTTGTGGGTTTCTGACTAGTGAACCTCCCGGAAGTCCAAGCGTGGCCTTGTCCTTTAGTGGGCTTGTGAACTCCGCCTTATATATGTCTCTAAAGGTGTGAAGTCTAACAGGTACTAAGTACGGAATCACCTAGCACCTTGCTTCAAGGCCCATCCATCCGAGTGGGGATGGGGAAATTGAGACAGCCTGAGAGAAGTGACCCGCCTGGTATCACTCAGGTAGTGAGTGTCTGAGGCTGGGGCCTCCGGGCCCAGCGCCCCTCCGCGGGGCTGTGTATAATGTGGGCAACAGGATCAATTTCAATATACAATGCAATTCCATCAGCATGATTATGCTTACTCTCAATGCATAAATTTTATTGTAATTATAATTAAAATTTTATGATTATAATTAAAAATGTTACAATTATCATATAATAGTGTACATTTCATAATTATGATGCTTGGTAAGTTACTTTCTATAGCTGGGATTCCAGGCTGCCCTTTGGCCCCCATTTGGCTTTCAGGAAACTTTCAATTTCATGAACATCTGTTAAGCAACTACTAAATATCAGACACCGAGCTAAGCATATAATGATGTGTTCTTATAGATTTACTCATCTAGGGGAGGGGGTGGAGGGAGGGAGGGGAAAAATTCGGAAAGGAAGGGAGTACAAGGGATAATGTAAAAAAAAAAAATTACCCATGCATATGTACTGTCAAAAAATGTTATAAAATTAATAAAAAAATTTTTAATTTAAAAATAATAAAAAAAAAAAGATTAACATTCCCCATTAGATGTCTCCATGAGAAAAGAGACTTTTTCCTTGTATCTCAAGAAACTAGCACAGTGCCTGGCATTTATTAAGTACTTAATAAATGTTTCTGGAATTGAATTCATAGTTTACCGAAAGTCAAATGCCGTGATGGGCACCAAAAAACAGATTGGAAACCCTGCAGTAGAAAATAACCTAAGCTTCTTTATTTTTGCATGTGTGTGAGGCCCTTGAATTCTTTGGCAAAGTGATGAAGGCTATGAATTCCTTCTCAGAATAAGTTTTTTTGGTTTGTTTTATTAAATAAAGTTTTTTATTTTCAAAACATACATATGCATAATTTTTCAACATTGATCGTTGCAAAACCTTGTGTTCCAAATTTTCCCTCCCTTCTCCCACACTTTCCCATAAATGGAAAGCAATCTATGTCATACATGTTAAAATATGTTAGATCCAATATATGTAAACATTTATATAATTATCTTGCTGCACAAGAAAAATCAGACCAAAAAGGAAAAAAAAAATGAGTAAGAAAACAATGCAAATGAACAACAACAAAAAGAGTGAAAACAATAAGTTTCCACAGTCCTTTCTCTGGGTGTAGATGGCTCTTTTCACCACATTTGTTAGTGACAGTCACTACATTCATTCCAAATGCTAAATTTCCATTAAAAATGAATGAAAATCAAGATGTAAATTTTTTCCTTCTGGTTTTCCTTGCTTCCTTATTTTGTGATGTTGGTGACAGCATCCCCTTCAGTTATGTCCTGCTGTGACCTCATTGGCTCCCTTTAAGTCTTAAGATAAAATCCCATTCTCCCTTCAAGCTAGTGCCTTTCTTCTGTGATTATCTCTAATTTATCCTATATGGAGCCTGTTGGCATATATTTGCCACATTTTCGATGCTGGTTTTGGCCAGCCTGTTTCTGCTTTGTCAAAGTGAGCCCCCAAGTCTGGGCTTTTCAGAAGGTAGGTTACTAGGCCCATTAGCTTCCAGATGCTGTGTCCCTAATCTGTTCCAGTGATTACCTTCTCTTTTCTTTAACCAGTACCAAATAATTTCTCTTTCTTACTTTTTCATTAATTTCCTCAACATCCATTACCGTTTGTTCTGCAAAGTAAACTTCTCTTATTATTTTTTTCTAATTCTTTAAAGTCATCCTTTGGTAGTTTTATGGGTACGGCTTTGAATAGTAAGCTAATTTGAGTTAATGTTGTCCTTTTAATTATATTGACCTAGCCTATTGTTCTTGTTCAGTTATTTTCAGTCCTGATTCTTCATGACTGCATTTGAGGTTTTCTTGGCAAGAGTATTGGAGTAGTTCACCATTACCTTTTCCAGCTCATTTTACACATGAGAAACTGAGGCGAACAAGGTTAAATGACTTGTCTAGTCATGTCTGAAGCCAACTTTGAACTCAGGAAGAGGAGCCTTCCGGTGTCCAGACTGGCACACTATCCACTGGGTCATCTGGCTGCCCATTGACTCAGCCTCCTGGTGGATAATTAATGCTCCTCTATTTGAATCCATTTTTATTTTTGAAAGACTTGAGCTTACCTAGGACTTAGCATATTACCTGTCACATAGTTGGTATTTAATAAATGTTTCTTGATTGATTGACAGTGGTATTCATATAATTCTTCTATATATGTGTGTGATTGGACACCCAAGGATTTGATATATTTTCTAGTTATATCTTCTAGTTTTTTGCAGAAGGACCCTTTGCCTTTGATTGGAGGTGACATGTGGGTCACCTGTCTGGGACACTCTGTTGTCCCTGTCACCAGTGGCAGGACAGGACAAGATTTGGTAGTGGGGCGTTCTAAAGAAAGCATTTCATTCTGGGAGTAACACCAAAAATACATCTTCTGGGGGAAACTGCGCCTCAAAGAGCCTATTCCAAGGCGGTGACTGTGACTCTCCGCAAAAATATTCTTGGGAGAATATTAATACGCAGAAGGAATTCCCAGGTACTCGAGGATTGAAGGTTAGAGTGAGCTGGAGACAGCTTGAACCTACTGGATTGTGAAATTTTTAACATAAACATTGACGCTTTGGACATAGCAAATGCTACAACTGGGGGCTTGATTGATTTTTTTTGGTGAATCTAAGAAAGTTAGGGAGAAAATGTTAAGAAAGCAGATTAAATTTAGAAGGTACAAGCCTTTTTTTTTTTTTTTTTTTTTTGGTGAGAGCTAGTTGTTAAACATTTACTGGTACACCTGTGGCTGAAGGAGATACAAAAACTTTGCCCTGGTTGTAAACTGTAGGTAAAACACCTTCCCTAAGGAGACAGTCCTAACCTTGCCCAAATTGGCTAGACTAGGATAGAAATTCCCTTGGTTTGGAACGCTGCCTCCTGGAGCATTGAGGGAAGGGCCTTGGGATATCCTGGAGAGTGGAGGAAGATGATGGACCAGAAAAAGATGGTGGACCAGAGGAATATGATGGGCCCAGACAGAACGGCAAGGAGCTTATCATGTCTATGAAGGAAAGCCAGCGTGGAGGAGCCGAGAATCAGGGGGAGCAGAGGCTCAGAGGTGCTGGGACATGTCTGAGCCATCCTTACACACCATCCTCGCACACCGTCCCTCACACACCGTCCCTCACACACTGTCCCTCACATACTCCCTTTTTGGCCCCACCCTGCTTCTCCCCAGCTGGCTTCTCCAGGTGCCTTCCACACATCTAGAACCTCCCCTCGCCCTCCTGCCCTTCCTGTCAGCCATGCTCCTAGGCCTTCTAGCCCACAACCACTGGCTTACCCTGTCACCCCTGGAATACTGCTCTTCCACTTGGATACAGCCATTGCCCCCCATTTCCCCATCTTAGTGCATGATTTTCTTCATCTGTCCCCCCACTCATCCAGTAAACTCATGTGGCTCCTGTTCCCCCCTGGAACAAGTAGGAGACACTCAGTTGGATGCTTAAAGCCCCTCAGAACCTATCCTCCTCCTCCCCTTCCTAGTGCTACCTGCCCTTCTCTCCAAGGCCCAATCTTTGATTCTACCAGCTCCTAACACACCTGAAGCACTTTCCCTCTTCCACTCCCATCACTGACCTCCCCCACTTCCTCTCAGCCCCAGTATTGTCCTCCTACAGAAATCCTTTCCTAACCTTGAATTCCAGTATCTTCTCTCCCTCTCGGTTATTTCCCATATATCTTGTATATTACTTGCTTTGTATGGATCTGTACTAGAGGAGGAGGGCAGAGGCCCCTTGCCCTTTCTTGAACCCCTGGCACAGTTCCTGCCTGATAGGAGGCCTTCAATAGATATGGGTTGATTGATTTGTACTGGAACCAGTTATTCTATTTTGCATAATTATAACTTCAAACAGTGGAAAGCAGAACAAATGGGATCCATGGTTCACACTAACCAAGACCTATCTATTTTGCCATGTTAGAAGAGATCTTGGAGATGTTAACTACCTTGTGTCTCACCACTTTGGCCATCTGGTGAAACACAGGGGCCTCTTCTCAAAGCGCTTTGTGGCCTATAACCATAACTGAAGGAAATACTGAACTTTAGTTAGATATTAGTGAGAATTGAGACATATTTTTCCCATCTAAGTTCAGGGAGGCTGAAATCCATCCAAGAAGGCTGAGAACCAACGATCCCTCTCATTCTTGTGGATGAGGAGACAAAAGCTGCCTGCTGGTGGTGACTGAGGCAGCGCAGCCTGGATGGGGACCCGGGGCTTCTGACTGACTGGCAGGGGTGAGCTCCCCCATTTATGTGGGTGGCGATGGGCATTGTGCTCACAAAAGCTGGAATCATGGTGTTGAATGTGATCCAGAGCCCAGAGATCACACACACACACACACACACACACCCCCTACCTACCGCACTGAAAATGTGCCTTCGTCCTCTGTGCCAGAGCTGCCCTTGGCATAATGGTCATTGGCCGTCTCATGAATGGAGAAGAAAAGTTTGTCCTAGATGGGGAGAAAAAAGCTAAAACGCTCCTTTTTTATAAGGCACCTTGTGCTATAAAATCAAGATCCAGATTCTTCTTTAAGGGCAGTTATCACATGCATGGATCAGCACAGTCTGTGTTTGGAATAAAGGTCATTTCCATACAAATGTATGGAAAGAAACCTGGGGGTGGGGAGGATGATTGAGAGTTCTGAGTCTAAGTGCCATAATTTTTATAGCACAATAAAGTTTGCTTAGTACCCTTACAGACCTCATTTAATCCTCACAGTTCTAGGAGGCAGGTTGCTCAAGCAGTATATGTTCATTTTGGAGATTAGAAAATAGAATGTGAGAGAAGTTCACTGATTTGACCCACGTTGTACAATTAAGTAGTGGAGCCAATATCAGGATTCCAGGTTTTGTGACTCCTTCCTGGTGAAATAATTGACTTCATTTTAGAGGGAACCCAAGAGAAAATATTCATTGCCAACTTCCGGCAAATTCTAAAAACCTAAAAATGTCACTTTTTCCTCAAAAAATAAAACAAAACAAAAACCTTTATTGGTTTCCTATTGACTCTGGGATAAAATTACATGTTCCTCAAATTGGAACTCAAAGTCCTCAGCCATCTTCTTCTAACCTCTCTTCCCATTCTTACTTCATATTTCCCTGTAAAGTCACACTATCTTTCAGATAGACTGGTCTTCTAGAACGTCTATGAACTAAACACGCTGTCTTTAGTCTCGGTCCGGTTGCACAATTTGTTTTTCTTTTTTTTTTTTAATTTTATTTATAATTTTTTGACAGTATATATGCATGAGTAATTTTTTTAAATAATATTATCCCTTGTATTCATTTTTCCAAATTATCCCCTCCCTCCTTCTACTCCCTCCCCCCATGACAGGTAATCCCATACATTTTACATGTGTTACAATATAACCTAGATACAATATATGTGTGTAAATACCATTTTCTTGTTGCACATTAAGTATTAGATTCCAAAGGTATAAGTAACCTGGGTAGATAGACAGTAGTGCTAACAATTTACATTCACTTCCCAGTGTTTCTTCTCTGGGTGTAGTTATTTCTGTCCATCATTGATCAACTGGAAGTGAGTTGGATCTTCTCTATGTTGAAGATTTCCACTTCCATCAGAATACATCCTCATACAGTATTGTTGTTGAAGTGTACAGTGATCTTCTGGTTCTGCTCATTTCACTCAGCAACAGTTGATTTAAGTCTCTCCAGGCCTCTCTGTATTCCTCCTGCTGGTCATTTCTTACAGAGGAATAATATTCCATAACCTTCATATACCACAATTTACCCAACCATTCTCCAACTGATGGACATCCATTCATCTTCCAGTTTCTAGCCACTACAAAAAGAGCTGCCACAAACATTTTGGCACATACAGGTCCCTTTCCCCTCCTCAGTATTTCTTTGGGATATAAGCCCAGTAGTAGTACTGCTGGGTCAAAGGGAATGCAGAGTTTGATAACTTTTTGGGCATAGTTCCAAATTGCTCTCCAGAATGGCCAGATTCTTTCGCAACTCCACCAACAATGCATCAGTGTCCCAGTTTTCCCACATCCCCTCCAACATTCATCATTATTTGTTCCTGTCATCGTAGCCAATCTGACAGGTGTGTAGTGGTATCTCAGAGTTGTCTTAATTTGCATTTCTCTGATCAGTAGTGATTTGGAACACTCTTTCATGTGAGCAGAAATAGTTTTAATTTCATCATCTGAGAATTGTCTGTTCATATCCTTTGATCATTTATGGTTTAGATTTATGGTTATGGAGAATGGTTTGATTTCTTATAAATTAGGGTCAGTTCTCTATATATTTTGGAAATGAGACCTTTGTCAGAACCTTTAACTGTAAAAATATTTTCCCAATTTGTTACTTCCCTTCTAATCTTCTAATCTTTTTAGTTTGATGTAATCAAAATCTTCTATTTTATGATCAATAATGATCTCTAGTTCTCCTCTGGTCATAAATTCCTTCCTCCTCCACAGGTCTGAGAGGTAGACTATCCTCTGTTCCTCTAATCTATTTATAATCTCATTCTTTATGCCTAAATCATGGACCCATTTTGATCTTATCTTGGTATATGGTGTTAAGTGTGGATCCATATCTAATTTCTGCCATACTAATTTCCAATTTTCCCAACAGTTTTTTCCAAATAATGAATTTTTGTCCCTAATGTTGGTATCTTTGGGTTTGTCAAAGATTAGATTGCTATAGATGTACCCTTTTTTGTCCTTTGTATCTAATCTGTTCCACTGATCGACCGGTCTATTTCTTAGCCAATACCAAATGGTTTTGGTGACTGCTGCTATATAATATAGCTTTAGATCAGGTACACTTAGACCACCTTCCTCTGACTTTTTTTTCATTAGTTCCCTTGCAATTCTCGACCTTTTATTCTTCCATATGAATTTTGTTGTTATTTTTTCTAAGTCATTAAAATAGTTTCTTGGGAGTCTGATTGGGCACAATTTGTTTTTCGAACCCTGAATAGACTCCTAACTTTTGGCCTTGTCTGTCTTCAAGGCTTAGCTCAGATGTCACTTCCTTGGAGCTTTCCAAGATCCCCTTTCCCACCTTACCCAGGTGTTAAGTGATATTTCTCTTCTCCCAATTCTTTGTAATTTGCTTACCTATATGTATATATCTCAGCATTTAAGTATCATGCAAATACATGGATAATTTTTAAGTCAATAGAATTAGATTGAAAAAGAACAGACCATGTGGAAAAAAAAAAGAGTCTGAATAAAAAGTCTAAAGGCAAGAGTCTCATTAACTTTTTATCTTTCTCTTTGAGATTACATTTTCCCCGGTATGAACTTAGAGGTATTTCACATGCTGGGCTCATATGCTGAACTGCCTGAGATCTGAAGACAAAAACCACCAGAGCCCTGTCTGTGATGAATCTGTTCTATGAGGTCAATAAAAGCAGTTTCCAGGAGCAGTACGTTCATAATTAGTAATGCATGACCCTAGAAGTCTAGACTTCATCATCCCCAGGGTTCTCCCCACCCACATCCTGTTTTCATTTCTCGTGGATTTGACGGCAGAGTCACTTTGGAAGGGTGCTGGGTTATGCACGTAGGAGTCATCTTGACGTGTCATAAAATATTAATGTTTCCTAGAGAATTCAACAAAATCACAATTTTCAATAGACTCAATATTGCCATTCTGACTTAAGGCCAATTCAATACGATAAGGACTATAAGCCACGTAAGGTTTTTTGTAGGGTTTATTAACCACCCTGCTCCAAGGGAAAGATTCCCCAATGTGGGGGAAAAAGGATAGTGTGGAAGAATTTTGGAATAATACAAATAGAGTGACTAAAAATATAGTAAATGTCAGGGGACATTTGAACTCATCAGTTCTTTCCATCAGGTATCTTGGAATGTCTTGAATCACTAAGCTGAGAAGAGCTTAGTCAATCATATGTGATCATCACACAATGTGCAGTGTTCTTCTGGGCTCCCATGGCTTTGCATTATTTCGTGTAGGTCTTTCCTGAAATCCATTACATTCACAGACCATAGCTTGTTCAGCCATTCCCCAACTGATGAGCAATCCTTCACTCTCCAATTCTCAGCCACCTTGAAAAGAGCTGCTATGGATGTTTCCGTACGTGTATAGCCTTTTTCTTCTTTTATGATCTCCTTGAGACACAGACCCAGTAAGGGCACAGCTGGTCAAAAGTATGCAGTTTTATGATGCTTTGGCCATAATTACAAATTCTTCTTCAGAATGGTCGGATCAGTTCACAACTGTACCAACAGGACCTTGGTGTCCCAATTTTCTCACACTTTCTTCTATATTTATCATTTTCTTTTTCTGTCACATCAGCCAATCTGATAGGTGTGAGGTAGTACCTGTTATTTTGATTTGCATTTTGCTAATCAATAGGGATTTAGAGCACTTTTTGATATGATAGTAGATAGCTTCTATTTCTTCATCTGAAAAGTTCCTGTTCCTATCCTTTGATCATTTGTCAATTAGGGAAATGACTTGTATTTTAAATTTGACTCAGTTCTCTATATATTTGTGAAATGAGGTCTTCATCAGAGACTTTTGCTATAAAAATAGTTCCCTAGCTCTCCTTCTAATTTTAGTTGCTTTGGTTTTGTTTGTATAAAACCTTTTTAATTTAACGTAATCAGAATTATCCATTGTATATCTCACATGTTCTCTATAGCTTGTTTGGTTATAAATCCTTCCCTTCTCCAAAGATCTGACAAGTAAAACCTTGCTCTACTAATGTGTTTATGGTATCATCCTTTATGTCTAAATCACATAGCTATTTTGATCTTATCTTGACATACAGATGTACCCAGTTTTTATCATATTGTTTTCTGAGAAACTTTTCTCAAATAGGGAGTTCTTATTCCAGAAGCTGGGGATCACTCCAATATCTTTGCCAAGAAAAACCCCATATGGGTCATGAAGAGTTGGACACAGCTGAACAAAAACAGCTTCCTGATTCTAGATATGTGTATATACATATATACATATATTTTTTTAAAAACAAGAAAAATCACTTTTTTATGACTGTAACAAACAACAATCCTACATATCAAGAACAAAAGAAAAAATAAGCTGTATATAATTGGGATAATGGATCCCTATTATATACAGCTTATTTTTTTAACCCATGTATTAAATTTAACAAGATGGAACCAATATTGTCTTGTTTGTGCCTCCTCGCTTTTCTTTTGTATAGTTTTTAAAAATGTTTAATTGACATTCTTTTCAAGTTTGGTTTTGTTTTTTTGTTTTTTTTGAATCACTGTGGCTACTCGCACAACTCTCCTTAGCAGAAATTAAAGCTCTCCCTTTTAACAACTTAGTATTGTTAAGTACAACAAATTCATTCATAGGTTATATCTGAAAATGTACCAGTGTTCTGTACCCTATATGCCATCATTTTCCATGTGAAAGCTTACAATAATTTTCTTTAAATTAGAAAAATATTCTGGATGAATTATGTGTTGCTTTTTTAAACATGAATTTATTGAATATTGAACTCTTTCCTTTGGTTATCAGGCTTTACAACCTCAGAAATTAATGTGACTTAAAGGAAAAAGAATATCTCAGAAGGCACTATCCAGGACAGAAATCTTCCCTAACCAAGCTAAAAGGCTGCCCGCCCTTTCTTGTTGGGCTAACAATATTCCTTTTCCTAATGTCCATCCTCCCCCCACTGCCTTTCTTGTTGTGTTTCCTGCACCAGTGGGCCATGTTCAGCTAAGAGCATCTCACTGGAAATATAGTCCTGCCATATCTAATATGAATATATTCTAGGACATAGATGTCACAAATAGATTCCTCTTGAGGGATTCAGCCATATTAAAATGCAACTGGGAAATATTCAATAATTTAATATCAGTAATTATCATTTAATAATGTTAATTTCATCTTCAATAATTTGGTAATTTAATATTAAATTATATACATTATATAGGTCAAAGCACAGTATTTTCACCTTTTTGTTATTTTTCTCACTTTTTTATCCAATTTTTTTTTAGTATGTGCAAATATCTACATTTATATGAATTTACTATATTATATAAATTAGATATGAAATTATATATTATAAAATTATATATTAATGTTGTTGTTAAGTCATGTTCAACTCACTATGATCCCACTTGCGGGGTTTTTGTACCTTTTATTTTCAAAATATATGCAAAGATAGTTTTCAACATTTACCCTTACAAAACCTTGTGTTCCAAATTTTTCTCCCTTTCCTTCACCTCCTCCCTTAGTGAGTAATCTGATTTGTATTAAACGTGTATAATTCTTCTATACTTATTTCCACATTTATTATGCTGCACAAGAAAAATCATGATCTGATTTAGAAGAGCTTTAGTTTAGGAGTTTAGAAGGGCTAGCTGGGCTGGAAGAAAGGATTCACGGGGAAAATGGGAAATAAAGCAGAAAAGGCCGCGGGGCCAGAGCGTGCAAGGTCTCGGTGCCAGGAGTAATGTGGTTGGAGTGGTGAGGAATGAATGAATGAGTCATTCAGCAGCTACCCAACGCTCGCTCTGGGCCCACAAATAGAACATCCGGGGAGCCTGTGCCCAAGAAAGACGCGCTTTAATGAGGGAAACGGGATGCAAAGGCAGAGGTGGTCCCGGGCCTCGGGCTGCTGGGGCAGGAGACAGGCCACGCTTCCCTGTGATGTTCCTTGCAGCCACATCATTCCCGTTGTTAAACCTAACTGGAGGCTTGGTGTAGTGAAGCCCATGGTCCAGGCCTGAAGTAACCGAGGGGCCGAGCCTGGAGCCTTCACTGCAGGCACCCTCCTCCCATGATGGGGACCAGGACTGGGTGGGCAGCAGGATCAGAAGGCCCTGCTCCCTTTGAGACTTTTGACACCTAGAGTTGGTCCCCATGGCGGCCGGGGAAGGGACCCTTCTCCCCGGTGACTGCTCTTGTCATCAGCCACTATGGAGCCTGGCCCAGCAGCTGGGCTGGCAGGAAGTTTTTGACAACTGTGGGAAAATTAGACTGGAGGAGGAGAGGCTCAATCCCTGTTGTACAAGCTTGCCCAAGGATCAAATGAAATGATAAAGCATTTATTAAAGGTGCAGTGTTATGTTTAATATACACTGGATCCATAGCTGTCACGGCCTTTGGTGTCGGGAAGGATCCCCAGCTAATCTGCCAGTCTCCAGATGCCGGACCCCCCCCCCCAAGTCATTTGACCCCAGTTGCCTCAGCAAAAACAAACAAAAAAACCATGTATTGGATCACTTGCCGACTGGAGTGGGAAAGGGAGGAAAAAATTATCCAAGTATATATTTTGAAAATCAAAAAGCTATAATTAAAAACAAATAAAGGTGCAGTGCTGTGTAAAGGGCTGAAACTCTGAGCAGAGGCACTTGGACAACCAAGCACTTAAGGCTAACTACCAATTGGGCAATACTCTATAAGAATATGCTTGGGAAATGGCCCTTCCCTCTATTCTGTGCTGGTTCAATCTTTTGGTGTATATGGAGAATTGTGGGAAGGATTAGGGGGTGGAGTAAGACAGGCCCTTCAGTGGTAGACAAGGAGAAAGAAGGTGGCAGAGATCTTGCACATCTATTCCCTTCACTTCTCCCCCTAAAGACCAAGAATAAAGACCAAGGACTTTTGCTTATCGTGACTCCAGCTGATTCTACGGTATCCAAGGTGCTAACTGTAGTCATCATAGTGCTGAGTGTTGGAGATAACACATGCAGCAAAAAACCTGAGTTTCTGTATTAAAGATATTTTTTTTTCCTAGTAGAAAAAGACAACATAAAGGGGAAGTGGAGGAAGAGGCAAATAAAGATGTTCTTGAGGAGGTAGGAGCTATCCAGAGTGAACTGAGCTGGTAGCAGAATTGTCATGAAATGGGGAGGGTTCAACTGATGCACTCACTGTTGGAGTTGTAAACTAATCCTTCTATTCTGGAGAATAATTTGGAATTATAATAAAAGGGGTAGGAAACTGCACACTTTGACCCAGCAATATCGCTCCTAAGTCTGATCCTAAACCAAGCAAAGAAAAAAAAAAGGACCGATATGTAGAAAAATATTGATGGCGGCTCTTTCCAGGGTGGCCAAGAATTGGAAATTGAAGGGATGCTCATCAACTGGGCAATGGACAAACAAGTCATAGTATAGGGTTATGATGGAACCTTATTTTGGTAGAAGAAATGGTAAAGTGGCTGGGGGAGAGGGGGAGAGTTGTTTCAGCAAAATCTGGGAAGATGCATGAACTGATGATGCAAAGTGAAGTGAGCAGAAGAATCAAGAGGACATTGTATACAGTAACAACAAAGTTGCACAACGATCAACTGTCCATGACTTAGCTGTTTTAAACAATCCGTAATCCAAGACAGTTCTGGAGGATTTAGGATGACAAATGCTATCTATCCACCTCCAGAGAAAGAACTAAAGGAATCTGAATGAAAATTAAAGCATACTTTTTGAATTTTTTACTTTTTCAGGCTCTTTTCTTTTGTAACACGACTAATATGGCAATGTTTTGCATGATTTCACAGCTATCATCAGCATCAAATTGCTTGCCTTCTCCAGGCCAGATGGGGGGGCCCAGGAGGGAGGGAGGAAGAGAATTTTCAATTCAAAATTTAAAAAAAATGATCATTAACAAGTTTCAGGTGAAATTAAGAGAAACTTAAAAAATGAAGTGGTGGGGTTCAGAGTAGGGACTTATTAGTCAAATCGAGTGGGATTCTGAGCATGTGAAAGCTATTTGCAAACCATACATATATGGATGCCAGCCGTAATCTTTAAGTCTAGGCAAGAAGAAGGGCCAGAATTAGGGTAGCATCAGGAGAGTGAAGGGAAAGGAAAGGAAATAGAAGAAGCCTTGGCAACTAATTTGATGTGTGTTTATAGCAGTGTGGAGGAAGGAAGAGGAGGAAAGGAGGTGGGAAATTCAAAGATGGCTATTATTCCTTTTTCCTAGAGGAAGGAGAGCTGCATACTGGGGGCCCAATGCCCGACCCAGGATTCCCTGTGGTTGTATAATAGGACACTAGCCAGAAGATATGAGCCACTTCTCCTCCCCCTGGCCCCCACCACTCCCACTGCCCGAGCAGCACTTACTGCAGAGACCCCGGACCTCTGGCTGGTGGGGGACCAAGGGAATGGAGAATGCGATAGGTTGGAGGAGCTGCTGGAGGTGGTCACAGAAGTACCTGAGTGCCGACAGGTCGGTGCTGGACAAGACTCTGGGGTCTGGTGCAGAATCCAACTGCAGGACCAGTCGCATCCCTGCGACTGCCTTGCGAGATGGTCGTTTGACTTCCCCTGGCTTTCTCCCCATGTGCGTCCGTTGTTTTAAAAGTGGCCTGGGATCTCAGCAGGGAGAGGATGCTGACGGCGGATTGGATTGAAGGGAAGTGGGCCATGCAAGGTCACTGGCCTCAGCTCCTGGTTCTAGGCCTTTTTTAAAAGACTTTCCTCCACATAAGCTTGTGAAGTGGGCGATAAGGGGCTCTGCTTTTTTATCCATAGCTGTCACGGCCTTTGGTGTCGGGAAGGATCCCCAGCTAATCTGCCAGTCTCCAGATGCCAGACCCCGGTTCTCATGTGCATTGGGGGCCAAAATGGGGCAGGGCTCTGCCTGCTGGAGATCGGGCCAGGTTGAGGAGGAAAACACTGCAGGGGAGGGTCAGCTGTGGGAGAATTCGGGGTGCTGCGAAACCTGAGGTTAGTCATCGTGCTACTCAATGCCTTGATGTGGGGATGGACACATCAAGGGGAGATTGGGGGTTCCCTAAAGGGCTATCAGAGATTGCCCAGGTAGGAGTCGTGATGGTGAGAATAGGGAAAGAGCACAGAAAGAGTGAGTGATCTAAAGGTAAAAAGGCCAAACGCTGAATAGGCAGAAAGGACCCTTGAGGTCCTGTCTTGTGTGTGAGCCACAAGGTTGTAGCCCATGAAATGTCATTATTTTATGGTCTCTTTCACTTTCCTTAATGGCTGTCAGACATAATTCAATTGGACCGTCAGTTATTAAACATGTGCATACCCTGGTCAGGTACTAAAAATACAAAAGCAAAACCAGTTTCAGCTTCCAGAGTTTTCCTTGTACTTAGGGTTCCAAAACGCAGAATTTACTCAGTGAGTTATGAGCATTTACAATTAAGGGGATCCACCAAGGCTTCCAGAGCACGCTTTAAAGGAAGCTAAGGATTGGGACAGCATGTTTCCAAGCATGTCCGACAGTCTAAAAAACAAGAAGCGCTTTTTCTGTGTGCTCCCCATAACATTCCAGATATCCTGCTGCTTCCATAGCCCTCAGGTCTATCCTGTAGCTACTTGGGAATTTTCATCACTTGCTCACAATCCCTTGGTGGTCTCTATGAAAAACATTACCTAACAATTTTACTTTCCTTTAGCTGTGGGTATGTGTTTAGAAGTGTTAGTAGTATAGAAGGTATAAAATGAAAAGGTATAAACAGAGCAGGGAGTGAAATGGCAGAAAATACCTTCTTGAACAATGAATAAACTTATAGCCATATTACTCTGACCAATACAACTGGCTAAATACCAGTTATATTCTTCAAATCATTAATTTGTGCCAAGGAAAGGAATACCTATTTATTATTGATCCAAGTACAGTATCATGAAATGCTTGGGGGACTGGGACTTCCCAAGATTTTTCTCCCTAGGATTTGCAGAAATTTCATGAATTTACTAGAAGGAAAAGTAGCAAAGAACAGGTAGTGATTAGGAAGCCTTCTAGAACATGCTGATAAGCCTCAGTTCTCTGACCTCCCTGGTCAGACACACATATCTTGAGTATCTTGTTCTATCAAAAGCAAAGATTGTTTTTGGACTTTTGGTATATAAGTCACAAAGGATAAATAATCATTTCTGTAATGGAAATAGACATTTTTTTAAAGATCCATTCGTTATAAGCTTTGATCCTTACTTGAGAAACCTGATTTCATTTGGTTGATGGTTTTCTTTTACTTGGGTTATAGGAGTGACTTGAAAGCAAATTCCCCTTCCAAGAGGTAAATTTAATTGGATTTGGAGAGCTGATGACCTGTATTCATCAATTATCTAGTTCACACTAAGCTTCTTGGAAGAACCTGCTTTGTCAATACTATTTCTGATTCATAATTCCTTTGTATGATTTCCCTAGGACAGAAGCCGCTGCCTGCCATTCCTCTATCCCCATTCTCAAGATTCAGTTCAAGGATCAGCATGAAATAGTTTTTATATCTCCCAAATGACCCCTCCCAATCAATCAATCTATATATATGCTTTACTCTTAGAATGTAAGCTCCTTGAAGGCAAGCACAGCACCTGATACACAGGAGGAGCTTAATTAATGCTTATAGACATTAAAAAAAAAAAAAAATAGATCAGGCATTTATCTACTCTGGTCCTGAGGCTTGCAGAGGATCGGATCAAACTCTTATTTTCCAGAGTTTTAATTCTTGTCCTATTCTAGGATGCAACAGCCAGGTATGTTGTAGGTGGGCCTTTGTGCCTTCCTCAGACATCTTCTGCCCCCTTTCCTTTCTCTTTCAAGAAAATGTCATACTTGAATTCTCACAATCCCAAAACCGAAGATTTTTGTTTTGTGGAGCATTTCAAATTGCCTTTGGGATGATGTGTGAAGGGCTGCTAAGTCCAAAAAAAGCTGAGAAGCTTTAGCTTTCTGGTTGTCAGGTCAGCAAGCGGCCTTGATTTATCTTGATACGAGCAGTCAGTCTTGCTGCGCTGGTGTAAATACATAATACAGTCTCCTCATGATACATCCTTAAGCTGGTTTTAAACTAAACAGTTTTGTGAAGCTCTTAAGTTCTCACAGAAGTGACATTGTGATTTATGGATGTGAAAATTTTTGAAACCTGTCACAGAAACCTGAGAATTCCAAGAAAATATATCCATGGTAGTTTTCTTTCAAAATAATGGATTTCTACTGAAATGAGTTGTTTTCTAGCTGCTTGATGAGATGAAAAAAATTTTTAAGATCAAAATCTCAATTTGTAGAATTCATTTATACCATAGAATTCCTGATTATCCTTTAAGCAAGTCTTAGGATGTCATGTGACCCCTTCACTTCTAAGTAAAAAATTTAAATTTCTTCCTTAAAAAAGGAGTTAAATCTACTATATTCTGTCTTTTGTTTATTGCTAAAACACATATACTGAAAGAAACTTTTTTTTTTTTTTTTGCACACGTAAGTCGATTTTTTTGCTTGTTCCATAGCAAAGATTAGGGATAATTAAAAGAAATAATCTCAATCCCAAATCCTAGGCTGAGGTCTTTCCAGAAATAAAATGTATTAACATGTACATTCTTAAATACTCTGATTTCAGTTAGCAAGAGGTGAGTAGAATTTACAATTAGCATCTATGATGCAAATTTTTAACAAATTAAAACAAACAGGTATCACCACAAAAGCCAATCAGAAACAAGAGGGTTACTAATGTTGTCTATTTATTCATTAATAAAAAGTGCATAGTACAAGCCCTTTACCCCAATCCAAGTACTCAATAAAAGATTAACAGGAAACCCTGGATGGCACAGACATGATTTGTTTGGCATAATTTAGACATTTTAAACCAGCGATTAACATTTAGTACATCACATGACAACTTTTCCTTTATTTTTTTGTTTTTTAAACAAAGTGATCTTCAGACATAGTAACAAACACACATAATTCTTCATTTAAGAATATAATATATTAAGAGACTAAACCTACTACTGCAATAACAAAGATTTAATCCATTAACTGTAAACTCTCTCCTCTTCATTACTTTCTCAGGTTGCTGGAACTCCTGCCTTAAGAGAATTCAGCTGGCAATGTTTTTAAATCAAATCTGATTAGTGAAAGACTTTCGATATTTAATATCTTCCAAGGTTCCTTCTAAAATGTGAGCTATATAAATTCCATATAAACACGATGGTACACTTTCAATTCACAAACCACAAAAGACACTAAAAGCAACCTTGTGATAGACTGTCTCTGACAGTTTCTTCAGAGAATTTTTGCAAGTTTAAAAATGTGACTTGCTGAACATGGGATAATGGCCTGGAACATCATAAAACTTTTGACTACAAAACATTTCCAACTTAGCTTTTCCCATATATAAAGCCAAAAGCATCCTTTTGAGTAAATAAAACTAATTATGTGGTGACAAACAAAATGACCTCTCAACAACACACTATATGCAGTGTTTAATGCCACTGGTGATTTTAAAAGATGTGGCTCTAATCTTTTTTCCCCAGAATATTCAAAAAATAAAAGGATTGTAGTAGTGATGGTCTTGAGAGCTAATGCTTATAAGGCAAATGACTTACTAGTTTGTTCAACAAAAAGGCCTCAATCATGCAGAAGCTTTAAGGGTTACGTTTGTTGCGTTGTTTTCAGAATAGTCTGTATCCCTCGCCCTGACAGGGGTGCCAAGAATCTTAGAAGCAACATAATTATTAGTGTCAGTACTCTGAAGATAAGAACTGCTGTGGTTATTCTTTAAATAAGCAACCTGAGACAAAGAAAAAGGGAGGAAAAGCCAAACTTCCTTCAGATCAGGTATCAAATAAACACCATCAACTGGAGGCAGGCCCCAAGGTCTTAGAATAAGAGGGAGCCCTCCTTTCCAGGGCCCAAGCTGACACTGGATAATGGTATCTGATAGCGGCAGGCCTCCCGGCGCTTTGAGGAAGAGCAGATGAGGGGCACCAGGTCCCCACCGTTCATCTCAACTGCTACTGCCCCGGCTCATTCTCTAAAAGTTGGGAAAGCAGAATCTGATTGTCCAGTGGATCACAGAAGAGGGAAACCATTGTTTTGGGGAACTAAAAGTTCCTGGGATAGGACACTCCTCTATTAGCAGAAGTAATTAAGAGCTGGTTGTATTTCACCAAGTTGGTGAGAAAATTAAGATGTACAAAAAAGAATTCAAGTTAGGAATATCAGATTGTATATTTAAAATTATGACCTTACAGAGTATAGATGGCCTAGAATGCAATCTTTAAAAAAAAAAATACTCCCTTATGTGTCACAGGACTATATCAGAGACTATATTACACAGTACAATGATATAGAGAAGTTTATTCAATTTATACAAGTGCAAGATCTATACAACGAGAGGCTATGCCCATACTGCATTTATGATGAAAAAAGTCTTATATTGGATAGAAGTGTACATTCCAGGTTCCCATAAGTTGTTCTCACTTACTGGGAAAAATTCTATAACCAAGGCAGCCATGTACACATATTCTTTATATTATTCTCACTCATTTTCCAAACCGACCAAGAAAAACATAAAACTGTTTATTTTTTTGTACATTTCAAAAATGCTCTTATCCACAAAATCCTCTATATCTACAAAGCATTCCTCCCATTAGCTAATATAGGACTCACAATTAGGGGAGAAAACAAGCATCTCTCCTTCTTCTCCATCTGCCATATCACCTTGGAATCAACAAAGAATTCATAAAGGTTTGTTAAAAGGTTAGAATGGCAACAAAGTCAAAATAATTTTCAAAGAGGAAAGAGAATTAGCAAGTAAAACCATATTTGAAAATGCTCACAGAAAGGAAAAGCAGTAATCCAAGTTTTAGTTCTAAAAACTTGGAGCCAGTAAGTCAAAAAGTATTTTCAATTTTAATAGGTTCTCATCATAAATAATAAATTATAGTTTTAAATTAAAATGTCATAGGTTATTCCTAGCATAGCTAGGAATGGTTCATTTTTTGCTTTTTATAAACCTTTTAAGTCTAGTGCTCAGTGGCTTACAAATATTTTATATAATGGACAATTAAATATGTAATTTATCAATTACATTTATTGAACTTTTTAATGTAAAATAATTTCATGGAAGGTAATAAAAGCTTAATAAACAACTATAAAATTTCTTCTTTCTTTTTCCAAGCATACAAGTCAGTTCTAATGGGCTTCTGCTACTGATGGTAAAAATTCCATGAGGTTAAAAAGTCTGAAGGATAGGAAGAAGACCACCATCCACAGAGAGGGTCACTCTCAGATTCAGTATAAATACAATGTGGTTCTAATTTTCCCAGCTGAGTTCAATTCACTTCAAAAGTATACTTTATGCAAAAAAAAAAAAAAAATTCAATCTTATAAAACTATCAAAACCATTTCATCAGTTTAAATGCAGAGATTACAATTCTCCTTCAATTAGGCCAGAAATTATCACACACACACAAAAATCATAACCATTACAAAGAGAATAAGTGGAATGTTTAAGATCTAGAAACCCCAGAATCCCATGTGACTCCTTTGAGGGAAAAAAAGAAAAAAAAAAAAGCATAAACTCTAAAAAGGAATGATGGCAACATGGGAAGCAAAAAATTAGATCACAGTAAAATTTCTAGTAGCTCATGAAAACAATACCATCCTATGCTGTAAATGCAAAGGGAAAAATAGTACTAATTGGGTTAAGAGTACTCTGGTCGCTTTCTTTCATTTGGTCGTGCAAGGTGTTAGCTGTTTCATTTTCTATCATAGAAAGTCTAGTCCACAGGAGGAGCTGGTGGGTCTTGTCCCTGGGGGGAAAAAAATCCAAAAAATAATGAAATTAATTTTTTCAGAAATTACAAGATGGGCAATTCTAATACAATAGGGAGAACTGACAAGAAAAAAAAAACAAACAATTTCCATTGGACTTTTCCTATGGTTTTTACAAATAAAGAAGGCTACGTTTTTAAAGTGATTACTTTCAGTAATAACTTAGCATCATCCATAAAAATTCCCTAATAAAAGGCAGTTTCATGACTTTTCTTTCTTAATGTTAATACTAGATGGGGAAATGAGGCCAGTCATACTGACCATTAAATATCACATGTGAAGGGAAGGGAGCTAGGAAAGCCAGCAAGTATGAGACTTTCATGCAAAATTTTAAAAATCTGCTAGGGGAAATAAATTACTTGAACAAAATGGGAAAAATTAAATTGAGTCTGAATATTGAGTCTGATAATGACACTTTCTACAATGCTGAAAAAATGGCAGCTTTGAAGCTTTCTATTTCTACTGCTGAGTCTGCAAATAAAAATGGGCACCCTGGCAAAGTCAGCATTCTTAATGCTTTTAAGACAAATGGAAATTAGAAATTAATAAAAGAAACTACCACATAAAAGTTAAATCTCATTTTTACTCATTTTACTTAGATATTTTATAGTTCCCCTTCCCATCTCTCCCCCAACCACCATTAACTACCCACCACTCCCAGCAACAATACATAAACAAATCAGGTTTCCTAATCCACAACACTTACATTATGTGGACTGGTTGGTTTTCCAGATATGATGGATCCTCTCAGATTAAAAGGTCTCATTAGGAATAAGATCATTGCAATGGCCACCCAGAACATTATTATCATGGTAACACTGAGGCCAGGGTCAATAGAAGAATTAGGTCCTGGTACTAAAAACAAACAAAAAAGTTTATTTGAAAAAGAATAATATCTTTGATATAATATTTATATTTTTGTAAATATAAATAATGTACTAGCAGAATTCTACTTCAGTTTTTAAAAATCATATTGCATATAGAAAATGATTATGGAACATGGATTAATGATGGGGAAAAATTGATCTTTCCACAACAGAAGTTTTTTACCTATTTCAAAGGTCTGTGAAAAATGTATGCAATTAACTAAAATGAACAGGATAATTTCATGTTCAGAAGTGGAAATATTTAAAATTGAGTTTTAAAATCTAAATTTAAAAGTACATTATGTATCCCAAAAGCCCTAGAGAAAAGCCAAGAAAATGCATGTCTTTCAGTTGATTAAAGAGGTGTTGTTTGGTTTTGCTAAACTGATTCTCACCTTCCCCACCACCTCCTTTTTAAAATCTTTATCGAAAAGAAAAAAGGTTGGTTTAATCTGTGAATGGAACTGATTTGCTTTTTGTGTAATTCAGAAGCTTTTTATAAAGAATTTATTTAAAAGACAAACCTAATCAAACCAAATTGAGGAAAATCCTGAAGATCAATGAAGAATGAAACTGAGGGCTCTTCAGTATTAAAAGACTCTGCCATCTATCTTCCCCCCCCCCCCCCCCCCGGCTGGGGTTAAGTGACTTGCCCAGGGTCACACAGCTAGGAAGTGTTAAGTGTCTGAGACCAGATTTCAACTCCGGTCCTCCTGAATTCAAGGCTGGTGCTCTATCCACTGCGCCACCTAGCTACCCCTCTGCCATCTATCTTAAAGTCTATTGTCCTTTATCTCTTTTCTCTTTCAGTCAAATTCCTAGAAAAAGCTTTCTCTACTCCCTGTTCCCTTTACTTATCTCCCATTCACTTTTTCTCCACCCCCCTCTAACAGTATTTTATTTTTTCCAGTTACAAATAAAGACAAATTTTCAACATTCATTTTTATAAGATTTTGATTTCCATTTTTTTACCTTCTCCCCTTTCTTTCCCTTCTTCCCAAATGGCAAGCAACCTGATATGTTTTATTTGTACAATTATATTAAACATATTGTGAAAGAAGAATCAAAACAAAATGGAAAAAACACAAGAAAGAAAAAGAAAGAAAAAAAGTGAAATGGTATGCTTCAATCTTATAATTCACTTTTTAACCCTACCTAGCAATTTTATCTTTCCATTTTAGTTAGTTCCTTGATTTGGAAGGGCTAAAGGGAAATAGCCACAATGATGAACTGGAATTATATATTGGTATTATTATCATAGAAAGTAATTATGTGGAAATTATTCCCCAAAAGTAGATTGACTATGAACACCTTTTGACCCAGTAATACTCCTATTAGGTTTATGCTCCAAGGACACTTATAAAAATATTTATAACAGCTTTTTGTAGGAAAAGAGTTGGACATTAAGAGAATATCCATCAACTGGGGAATGACTGAACAATTATGTTATAAAAATGTAATATTCGACTTTGTCATTAGAAATGATGAAATGGATGGATTCAGAGAAATATGAACTGATGAATACTGCAGTAAAGAAAAGTATAAAAATAATATATAGCAGTAAAACTATAAATGCAAATAATTTTGAAAGACAAGATTTCTGATCAATGTGATGACCAAATTGGGAAAACTGATTTATGACACCTAGCTCCTGACCAAAGAGGAGATAGTTGCAAAAGACAAAATAAAGCAACATTTTTGGACATGGTCAATGTGAAAATTTATTTTGCCTGATTGTAGATTTGTTTTTTAAAAAGGGGGGAAATTTTTTCTTTAAAACCTGGGGGAAGAAGAGAAAACACTTGCTTACTTGAAAAATAAAGTAAAAAAAATAGGAAATAAAATAAACCATCGTCAATAAGTATTTATTAAGCTCCTACTCTGTGCCAGGATAATGCTTTTGTGCCTCTAGTCCTGCAGGCAGTACTGCCTCTTGATAACTCTAGCTCTTTATCCAAGATTCCTTGCTGCTTCTCCAGCAGTGGAGCAGTGCTCGGCACATCGCAGGCAAAGGAAGAAATCCTGGGGAATCCAAGTTAAATCCTAACAGACCGTGTAACAGCTGGTGAGAAGCCCCAGCTTCCCACATCCAACATGCTAACAGTCCATTTGGCTCAGCCGTCTCTGTCTGACTAGATAGGCAGAGATGCAAATGTTCCTCATTTCATAGGAAACCTCCCTGATCTGAATCACTCCTTGGAAATGTCTTTCATGTGACGAAGATTTTGGAATGCCAGTGATTCAGTTTTGATATCATTTTATGACTTCATTTTTATTACTGGAAAAAAGAAACTTTGTTATGATGTCCCCTTTTAAAAATAACAGCATTCTAAGCCCTCCCCCATATTTAAAGGTTCTCATCCTAAAATAACAAGAGACACTCATTTTATATTATCATTTAAAATTTTAATAGCTTTTTATTTTCAAAATATATGCAAAGAGTTTTGAACATTGACCCTTGAAAAACCTTGTGTTCCAATTTTTTTTTTTTTTCTTATTCCTTTCCCCCTATTTCCCTTCCCTAGACAGCAAGTAGTCCAATATAGGTTAAACATGTGCAATTCTACCCTTTGATCCAGCAGTGTTATTACTGGGCTTATATCTCAAAGAGATATTAAAGGAGGGAAAGGGACCCACATGTGCAAAAATGTTTGTGGCAGCCCTTTTCGTAGTGGCCAGAAACTGGAAATTGAAGGGATGTACATCAATTGAAGAATGGCTGAATAAACTGTGGGATATGAATGTTATGGAATATTATTGTTGTGTAAGAAATGATCAACAGGATGATTTCAGAAAGTCCTGGAGAGACTTACATGAACTGATGCTGAGTGAAATGAGCAGAACCAGGAGATCATTGTACACTTCGACAACAATACTACATGATGATCGATTCTGATGGATGTGGCCATCTTCAACAATGAGATGAACCAAATCAGTTCCAATTGATCTGTAATGAACAGAACCAGCTACACCCAGAGAAAGAACACTGGGAAATGAGTATGGACCACAACATAACATTTCCACTTTTTCTGTTATTGTTTGCTTGCATTTCTGTTTTTTCTTTGCAGGTTATTTTTACCTTCTTTCTAAATCCGATATGTATTTAATATATGCTTTAATATATTTAACATGTATGGGAGTACCTGCCATCTAAGGGAGGGGTGGAAGGAGAGGGAAAGTTGGAACAGAAGTTTTTGCAAGGGTCAATGTTGAAAAATTACCCATGCAGTTTTATATATTAAAAAGCTATAATAAAAAACAATTTCTCACCCTTTCCCACCTAATTCTATCCAATAGAGTTTTCAAATGGGTTACAGGGCTGAAAATATGACTTTTCATTGTCAAACGGGATAGAACCAACTTGTTTCAATCTGTGACCACAAATAATGATATGTATTGGATGGAGAAGATAGCTTTAAAGTCATTAAAAATTTCTTTTTGCCAAAAGAAAAAAAACAAAACAAAACAAACAAACAAAAAAAACCTGTGCAATTCTTCTACATATATTTCCACATTTATCATGCTGCACAAGAAAAATTACATCAAAAAGGGAAAAAATGGACTCATTATTTTAATAGCCTCTAGTTTAATGTGTTTGTCCTTCAATCTCTGTCCCCTCATTCTTACATATTTCCCTAGAATCACCTCAATTTTCCTCCTCCTCCAAAAGGCTATGTTCCCTCTTGCTACTTTTTCTCAACCATCTATCTCTCTTGAATGTCTAATTTCGCTTTCTGCATTGCCTTGTCTTCTTCCTATAAAGATTCAGTAGTCCTTTTTACCTTAAAAAACAAACAAAAACAAAAACAAAAACCTAATAAATAATAAAAACCCCAAACCAAAAAAAATCTTTCCTTATCCTAATCTCTCTTTTCAAACAGAATAGAAGGCAAATGGAAGGGTCATCCAGGGTTGAGCAAAGGTGAAAAGCACAAAGGTAAAAGACAATATAAATATACAGATTTAAATGATTAACTCTACAGCCCAAACTATGGAGTTGAAAAGTGAAGCTACAGTAGGAGTGATTTTAAAAAGAGAGACGATCACAAAAGTGGGGGAAAGGGGACCTCCGGCATCAGCAACCTCAGGGAGATGGAACCAGCCCTAAAGCTCTCTAGACTAGCAGTCAGTAGCAGGCACCATCCCAAGATCTGAGTTCTATGTTCAGTATCATTTGGTGACATTAAGGTGGAGACCAATTCTAATCACTGGGTCTGGGCAGAGGAGGGCAAATGCAGGGTTCTAATATAGGACCTGTGAGGAAGAGACCCTCTTCTCTCCTTCCCCCTCACTTCGTGGAAGTCAGTGTCAGACTTAATGGTACCACCACCAACTCAGAGGTTCTGCTAGGAATTGAAGTAGCTTTGAAAATGCTGGGATGAGGTTTCACTACCTGATGAAAAGCTCTGTGAAAAGTGGAGTTTGGAAGAAATTAAGATTTAGCCCAACATTTTATAACAAGGTGAGTTCTCAACAGAGAAGTAACCTAGATATAAAAAGAATACATTCTTAGAATTATGAATAAAATCATCTATAACTAGCAAAGAGGAGAAAAGCTGGGTATTCCCTCGGTTTTGAATAAGCAAAAGCATGACCAGTCTTCCACCAACCCAATAAATATCCATTTAAAAGCCAACTAACCAAATGTTTATGACTCAATATTTAAATACATTTAAAGTACTTTAAAGTACTAAAGTACTAAATACAAAGTACTAAAGTACTAAATTAAATGTATTAGCAATCAAAAGAATAGTGTTGTAAAAGGAAAGTTTTCTAAAAATTTGTTTTGTGGAGAATATATTCACCTGATATGTTTTTTTTCCCCATTACAAGTGTGTTTTCCAATTTGCTAAGATTTAATTAATTTAATTGTGATTTTTTAAAAAAAATCTATGTGCAACTTAGTCTTTTTGCTTCCCAACAGTTCCCAGTATTTGACAAACAAACAAAAAAAAATTAAAAATGTAATTTTGTGGAGCTTTTTTTTTTTTTTTTTTTAAATAAGGGCTGTATCAACATTCTTAGTACAAATGACTTTTTAAAAAGTCTAGTTACATAATGGATTGTGTTGGGACACAGAGAAGCTTTAACCCCTTCTGAGACCTTTCTCTCCCTTTCGAAGCCTCTATGTCAAGTGTAGTGAGATGAGCTGTTGGGAACATCACAGTAGAAAACAGGTATAAAACACTTCACAAGCCTCAGTCTCCTTTTCTGCCAAATGAGCTGGAGAAGGAAATTACAAACCACTTCAGTGTCTTTGCCAAGGGAATCCCAGATGGAGTTATGGAAGATTTGGACATGAGTGAAGTGACAGAACAACAACGTTATGTAATTTAGATTAAGAGACTTTTCATTTAAAACAATGGGGATTTATTTGGTTCCCAGGTGTGGCTGGCTCAAAAGGTCACAGAATACCACAAATGTGTTTTTTTTTTTTTTTTAAATCCCTTATTAGGCACTCAAGATTATTTTTCAACTGGTATAACTGATCTGAGTATTAAACCCTAAAACAACCCAAGATAACTATGAGATCATGCTCATAATATTTCCCATGGGGCAAGACTACGATGAATGAATTATTCTCAGACCAATACTTGGTTTTTTTCTTTTAAATTATTTTGCTTTTATATTCAGGTCCATATTCTTTTTCTCCCTTCAATCCCCCTCCCCCACATGCTGAGAAGGCAAGAAATATTAAACCCATTCTACATATGAAGTCATGCAAACCATTTCCATATTCATGTTGCTCCCATCTACCCCCATCCCTGCCAAAAAAAAAATAATAAAGCTTCATTTGCACCCAGAGTTCATCAGTCCTTTTCTAGAAGTGGATAAACTTTTTCATCATGAATCCCTTGAAATTGTCATGGATCACTGAATCAATCAGAGTAGCTCAGTCTTTAACAGTTAAACATCACTTCAAAACAGATGTTACGATGGACCGTGTTCTCCCATATCTGCTCACTTCACTTTGCATTAATTTTCCCAGGATTTTTAAATGACATTCTTCATTTTTTTTCTAATTTAATGTTCATGTTATTGCCCCCAATTACATGTAAACAACAAAACCTTTTTAAAATAGTAGCTTTTTATTTTCAAAATACATGCAAAAATAATTTTCAACATTTTCCCTTGCAAAACCTTGTGTTCCAAATTTTCCTCCTTCTCTTTCCCTAGCCCTTCCCCTAGACAGCAAGTAATCCAATATGTTAAACACATGCTGTTCTTCTATACATATTTCCACATTTATCATGCTGCACAAGAAAAATCAGATCAAAAGTGGGGGAAATGATGAAGGGAAAAAAAAAACCCAACAACAAAAAATGTGAAAACACTATTCTTGGATCCATATTCAGTATCCACAATTCTCTCTCTGAATGCAGATGGCTGTCTCCATCACAACTCTGTTGGATTGCCCCAAATCACCTCATTGTTGAAAAGAGTAAAGTCCAATCAATACATTGTTGGTGGAATTGTGAAGGAATCCAACCATCCTGGAAAACAATTTGGAACTACGTATTATGGGCCAGAACTTGAAACAAGGTGCTAAGTGATTATGTACTTAGTACTTATTAGACTTCACACCTGTAGAAAGCATATATAAGGAGGAGATTCACATGTCAAGGAGATTCACAAGTCGGGCAGAACTATAAGAAAGAAGCTCTCAGGGCCAGACTCACAAGCCCACTAAAGGACAAGTCCACTCTTGTTCAGGCACCTGAATGTGGGACCAAGAACCTTCATCTGTGACCCAGAAATTATGGTGAGCACAAAAATAAACAAGAAAACTTTGTTAAAGAGCTAAAGTAATATCTCAGCTGAAATGGGACAGATGTTTATGAAACAGCCTTCTGTTTCTCTTCAAGGAGACGGTCAGGGTTATGAAAAGTCATAATTTGGGAGCACATCACTAAACTTCTGAAAAATGTACAGTACACATCTCCTTGGTTCTCTCTAAGGAAAAAGAATTGAATACAGACAAATGGAAATTAGTAGGAGAGCAACTAGGTGAATACTACAATTCCAATCCAAACTCAATTTCCAAAGATACACTTCATACATACAATTTAATATAAGTGGCTTTAAGAAATTGTATAAGTAACCAACAGGATGATTTCAGAAAGGCCTGTAGAGACTTACATGAACTGATGCTGAGTGAAATGAGCAGGACCAGGAGATCATTATATACTTCAACAATAATACTGTATGATGATCAATTCTGATGGACGTGGCTCTCTCCAACAATGAGATGAACCAAATCAGTTCCAATAGAGCAGTAATGAATTGAACCAGCTACACTCAGAGAAAGAACTCTGGGAGATGACTATGAACCACTGCATAGAATTTTCAATCCCTCTAATTTTGTCTGCCTGCATTTTGGATTTCCTTCACAGGCTAAATGTACACTATTTCAAAGTCCAATTCTTTTTGTTCAGCAAAACAACTGTTTGGTCATTATGTATACATATAGTGTATTTAATTTATACTCTAACATATTTAACATGTATTGGTCAACCTGCCATGGGGGAGGGGGTAGGAGGGGAAAATTGGAAGAAATGGTTTGGCAATTGTCAATATTGTAAAATTACCCATGCAGATATCTGGTAAATAAAAACTATTTAAAAAAAAAAAGAAATTGTATAAGTATTAGACTAAGGAAAAAGAAGAAAGAGCAGGAGAGAGAGATGCCAAATAAACTTAGTGAAAAGGATGAAGAATCAGATAAAAGTGGAGTATCTCCCTCAATTAACCCTCCATGGGTGGAGGTAGAAGGAGGAGGGGGAGAGGCAGAAACACAATCAGCATCTCCTATGAAGCAGCTTAAGACAAGATTACAAAAGGCATGGGTTAAGGCAAAAAAAATGAAGAAGAGGATATATCTGATTTTATAGATGCATATCCTGTGATTGAAGAGCTTGACTTGTCAGGTCAAAAAAGGAGAAGATATACTCCTTTTGATTTAGAAAAAATTAAGGATTTGAAAAAGGGTTGCATTCTTTATGGGACTATATGTCTTATGAAATCCTACCCCTGAGTGATTGGAAATCCATAGCAAGGACATGTTTAGAACCTGGACAAAACTTCTTGTGGCTTTCAGAATATCATGAATTATGTAGGATTAAAGCCAGATGCAATAGGTAAACAGGAGTTAATGTACAAGTCACTTTTGACCAACTAGCAGGTGAAGGTCAGTATGGAGAGAATTCAGCACAGATTAATTATCCCATAACAGTGTATGAGCAAATTTCTAAGGCTGCAACAAAACTTGGGGTTCTCTCCCTGGACAAAAAGATGAAGGTAAATAAACCCTTCACAAAAATAGAGCAAGGTCCCAATAACCTTTTGCAGATTTTGTGGGATGTTTGTAAACAGCTGTCACAAGAACCATTGGAGCAAATGCAGCTACAGGAATAATGACTAGACATCTGGCTAAGGAATGCCAATGAGGTTTGTGGAAGAATTATATGGGGACTAGACAAAGATGCTACTTTAGAAGAGATCATAAGACACTGTGCTACAGTGGGCACAAATGCTTATTATACCCAGACCATGCTGAACATGGGAAGATGGGTCCCTCTTGGCAAGGGACTTCTAGAAAAACTCGTCGATGTTTTCAGTGTGGAAAAATAGGACATCTTAGAGCTCAGTGTAGATATGGAAATAGAGTGAGAAGACAGGCTAAGAGAAGACCTACAACCTCATGTCCAAAATGTCACAAGGGCTTCCACTGGGCCTTAGAATGTAGACTGACCCAGGGAAATGAGAGGCAGGGCCCAGCTCCAAGAGATCATACAAAAGATAGGTGGAGCATGATGGCAGCTGAGTTTACACCTAGACAGTCTTTAGAAGGTCAGGACTCTGATGTGATCCATCAGCCAAAAAGCAATGGGATGGCAGAAAGGGATTACAATTGGAGAGAATACAGGTTTTTTAAACCAACAGGGCAGTGTCCAGTGCAAACACCTCCAATGTAACTGCCAGATGATGAGAAGAGATTTAGAAAGTGGTGAATGGAAGGGACCAGATAGATTAACTGCTTAGGGGAGAGGATTTGCTTGTATTTCTTCAGATGGAGAAGAAATCAGATAGGTGCCAATGAGTTGTATTCATCTTGTCCATCAAAGAGAGACAGAAAAAGAGAAAAATCTGGAAACAAAGGAGAACACCTAAGAATAAAATCTGTAGGAATCATTGAATTCCTTATCACAAAATAAGACTGTTGCAGGACTTGAAAACCATTAGGAATCATTGGATTCCCTAACACAAGATGAGACTGTGGCAGTACTTGAAAGCCAGCAGGAATCATTGGATTCCTAACACAAGATGAGACTGTTGCAGAACTTGAATACTAGCAGGAATCATTGGATTCCTTGAGATGAACAATTGTTGATAAAGACTGTTGCAGGACTTGAAAACCATCAGGAACCATTGGATTCCCTAACACAAGATGAGACTATTGCAGGACTTCAAAACTTGCAGGAATTATTGGATTCCTGGCACATGAACTAATGGACAATAAATTCCTTTTGGACTATTTCTGGGACTTATGGACATGTATAATTCTTCATGTTGATTCATGTTATTTGTCACATCACTTCTAGCCTGTGTTATATTGCTATGTGCTTATGTAATTTATGTAATTATGTGTAATACCTCCAATATTGATGGATTTATGTATACCTGTTTTAAGAGTGAGCCCCTTCAGAAGCCTGCTAATCTGATTTGATTTCCCATTTCCTCTGGTATTTTCATCTCCCTTCCTGAGAAGTCAGGGAGGGTGTGACCACCTCCTTTTTATAGTGTTTTCACTTCTTTTTTGAGCAGTTAGGGAAGGCATGATCACCTTCTTTTTTAGGGTTCTCACCTCCTTGAGAAGTCAGGGAGGTCACAACCTCCTTATGTTCTAAATCAAAAGAAAACGGGAGATATTATGGGCCAGAACTTGAAACAAGGTGCTAAGTGATTATGTACTTAGTACTTATTAGACTTCACACCTTTAGAGAGCATATATAAGGAGGAGATTCACAAGTTAAGGAGATCCACAAATTGGGCAGAACTATAAGAAAGCAGCTCTCAGGGCCAGACACACAAGCCCACTAAAGGACAAGCCCACTCATACTTCCGGGAGATACACAAGCCCACAGAAACCCACAAGCCCACTCTCTGGGAGAAGGAGTCAAGATTCATTCCAACTTCCACCTTTGTGCTGGATGGAGACATTTGGAGAGAGTTTTTGGAACCAAAGAGAGAGTAGGCCTCTACTAAAGCTAACCGGCTCCAGGAAAAGATTCAAGTCTTTGAAGGAGAAAATAAAGGATCCAGATTTTAACTCCCAGCTGCATTTGGGATTACTGAACTGAACTGAAACTAAGGCTACCTCCAAAAGCCCTCCAAGAAATCCTGCTCCCAGAGAACAATTATATTTTAGAGAAGAGAACATTACAACTATGCTCAAAAAGTTATCAAACTGTGTATACTCTTTGAACCAGCAGTGTTTCTACTGGTCTGTATCCCAAAGAGATCTTAAAGGAGGGAAAGGACCCACATGTGCAAAGATGTTTGTAGCAGCCCTTTTTGTAGTGGCCAGAAACTGGAAACTGAGTGGATGCCCATCAGTTGGAGAATGGCTGAATAAACTATGGTATATGAATGCTACGGAATATTGTTCTATAAGAAACGACAAGCAGGATGATTTCAGAGAGGCCTGGAGAGATTTACATGAACTGATGCTAAGTGAAATGAGCAGAACCAGGAGATCACTGTCAAAGCAACAACAAGACTATATACGATGCTCAATTGTGATGGACGTGGCTCTCTTCAACAATGAGATTCAGACCAGCTCTGGGTCTTGTGATGAAGAAAGCTATTTGTACCCAGAGAGAGGACTGTGGGAGCTAAGTGTGGACCACAACATAGGATTCTCACTCTCTGTTGTTGTTTGCTTGCATTTTGTTTTCTTTTCCAGTTTTTTTTCCTTCTTGAGCCTTTTTTTTTTTTTTTTTTTGTGCAGCAAGATAACTGTATAGATATGTATACATATATTGGATTTAACATGTTTTTAAACTATATTTAACATGTATTGGACTACCTGCCATCTAGGGAAGGGGGTGGAAGAAGGGAAAAATTTGAACAGAAGGCTTTGCAAGAGTCAATGTTGAAAAATTATCCATGCATGTGTTTTGTAAATAAAAAGCTTTAATAAATTTTTTTATAAGTCCATCATAATTAATTATCATATAATCTTGTTTAAACAAAAACTTTTAACATTCTTTTTAAAAGTTCTGAGTTCCATATTTTCCCTTTCCTTCCCCTCCTCCCTTCTTGAGAAGGCAAGCAATTTGTTGGTTAGATACACGTGCTCTCATGAAAAAAAATTGCAATGTTGAAAAATAAATCACAGATCAAAAAACCCCAAGTCCTAAAAACAATAAAAGCAAATTAAAAAGTATGGTTCAGTCTGCACACAGACTCCATTACTTCTTCCTCTGCAAGTGGACAGCATTTTTCATCTTCAGTCTTTTGAAACTGTCTTGTATCACTGTATTGCTAAGAACAGCTAAGTTAACATAATTCAATACTGCTATTACTGTGTATAATATTCTCCTAGTTCTGCTTACTTCATTTGCAGCAATTCCCATAAATCTCTTCAGGTTTTTCCATAAGCATTCTGCTTGTCATTTCAATAACACAAGAGTATTCCATCACGATCATATATACCACAATTTGTTCAGTCATTTTCCTCTTGATGAGCATTTCTGGATTTCCAATTCTTGGTCACCACAGAAAGAGCAGCTACAAATGTTTTTGTACACAAAAGCTCTTTTTCTTTTCTCTTTTTGCTTTAATCTCTTTGGGTATAATCCTAGTAGTAACATGGCTGGATCAATGGGTAGACATGATTTTACAACCCTATGGGCACAGGTCCAAATTGTAATCCCAAACAGTTGGATCAATTCATAATTCTGCCTTAGTATGTGCTTATTTTTCCATGTTCCTTTTCTGTCACCTTAGCAAACTGATAGGTACAAAGTTGTTTTCATTTGTAATTCTCTAATCAAGAGAGACTTAAAACATTTTTCATGTAATTATAGATAGCTTTAATTTCTTCTTCTGAAAACTGCCTGTTCTTATTGGGCAATCCCTTGGGGAATGGTTCTAATTTTTACAAATTTGATTCAGTAACTTATATATTTGAGGAATTAGGCCTTTATCAGAGAAACTTGCTGTAAAACTTTCCCCCAGTTTTCTAAATGCCTTCTAATTTTTTACAAAACTTTTTTCTTATTTCATAGAATTTTTAAAATCATCCATTTTATCTCTCATGATCCTCTCTACCTCCTATTTGGTCATGAACTCTTCCTTTATCCAAAAATCTATCAGATAACTTCTCCCCATATTTCCCTAATTTGCTAGTTTCCTAAATCGACGATGTAAAATATACTACTATAAAATTGAAATTATAACTTAAAGTTCTTATGATAACATTTGGCATAAGTGAATTTATTCTGGTCTCATTTGGAGTGAAACATTATTTGTTATTATATTATATCAAGAAACTTGTTGCTGTGTGGTTTTAAACCAAGTTACCTCAGTTATTAATATTAATCTGATAATTTATTGTCTTAGAGATATCATTTAAAATGTGAACATTTCTTTAGTTCTTTTGGATTATACATATAACTTAAATGACTGATATGAAAAAAAAAATAACAATCAATAATAGATTAGTAACTGAGTTAGTTTCAGTATTTGAAGATTTCAGGGTCTAGCTCCAAGCTTAAGGGGTTATCACGTAATTATGTGACTTCAATTCATAACTGGAAATTGCAAAGGAAAAGATTTTTAGAAATCAGTGTGTATTCAGCAATAGTCCAAGAGTAAAGTTACATCATCTGATTAATGGTGTCAAGCCACCTTTCAGGATAAATCTGGAAGACTGCCTTATTAAATCTAATATTGGATAAATATTGAGTAAGATAAAAATATGGATTATTGTGGTTTATGATTATTATAAAAAATCTGTTCAATTATTTAATTATTATTTAAGTAACTCAGAAAGCTCAGTTTTTTTCTGGGGAAACTGAGCACTAAATCAAATTCCTTGGGTCTGTTGGGAAGCCCAAAATCCTTTAAGCTAACTTGTTTATCAACCGCAGGCCTGACTTTAAACTGTTCTGTAAAACTTTGTATGTATTTCCTAATATATACAAAACTTGCAATTTCCAGGAAAGATGGAATGGGGAGCTGGTAAGTTTCAAAGATAGAGGCAGGGAATTCTAGCTCCCTTAAAGAAACAGAACAGGAAATTAAAGCTAAGAACTGTCACCATGTGTCTTTACAAAAAAGAGAGAGAGAGAGAAAGAGAGAGAGACAGACAGAGAGAGAGAGAGAGAGAGAGAGAGAGAGAGAGAGAGAGAGAGAGAGAGAGAGAGAAAGAATATGAATTTTTATGAATAATAATCTTTTTCTTTTAAAACATACTGGGTTCTACAAGTTAAAATGTGACTGTTAAAGATTATAAATCTGGAATTGATTTAAGCCAAAATCTGGTTCTAAAGGAATTAAGAACAGAGTCTGATAAGAAGAATGGCTTGTGGGTTTATCTTGTAAATGCCTTCAAAAGATATCCACTTTTGCTAGGACTTATTCATCTGAACAAGGCTAGAATTTGGAAATGAAAACATATGTTACTTGATATGCCTTATTTTAAAAATGATCACTTAATGTACTTATGTATCTCACCCAGAACCTTTTGTTATAACTAGTTAATCTGGCAACTTTTAAATGAATTAATTCTTGTAGTAGAGTCCATCTTCTTATAAAAGTGTTCTGTTATTAATTCTGTAAAGGAGTCTCTGTTGGAATTCATGGAAGAGCTGTTGGAATACACGGGAGCCACTGGACAGTGGCTGCTGGAGATCCAACACAGAATAGATCTCCTCTTGTGAGGGGATGAAACAAGGAGACTGAGAGGCAGTTGCTATTCTCTGATCTCTCTGAGAGGCCATTGCATTGTCTGCCTTCTCTCCTCTTCCCTCTGCCTTCAATTTATCTCATTCCTAGTTCGCAACTCTTGTGTCAGCAAAGGCTGCCATGCAACCCCTTCTGATGTTAGGATCCACAGCTGTGGAGGCTCTGGGAGAATTGACCTGTCCCTTAATAAGTCCCCATTTTTTGGTTTTTGCTGTTATTTTTCCCCACAGCATGGTCCACACACTGAGAAATGCAAACAGCACTATCACTTTTGGATGGTTATAGCAGGTGTTGATCTTGTGAAATATCATGGAGGCAAACTTTCAAACGGAGAAGAGGATTGTAGTCAGAACAGGCATTTAAATCTCTCATCACTCTTCTGGCTCGGCCTATTAATGTATTGGCCCACTTAATTACCTCAACTGAAAATCTTACCAGGGCTCTTCTTCCTTAACTCTGGAAGGATCCTTCTCACGAACAGCTCTGGTTCTTAATGTAATTTTTATCTTCTGCCCCACGTTCGGGCACCATATGTTGGAATACACGGGAGAGTTGTTGGAATACATGGGAGCCACCTGACAATGGCTGCTGGAGATCCAACCCAGAATGGATCTCCTCTTGTGGGAGGCAGTTGTTGTTCTGTGATCTGACTAACTGGCCATTGCATTGTCTGACTCCTCTCCTCTTCCCTCTGCCTCCAATTTATCTCATTCCCAGTCCACAAACAATATCTGTGTTAGCAAAGGCTGCCCTGCAACCCCTTCTGATGTTATGATCCACAGCTGTGGAGGCTCTCAGAGAATTGACCTGTCCCTTAACAAGTCTCCTTCTATTAATGGGAAAAATGAATAAAAATTTGGTTCTAATTTTCTGTTTGCATCTGAACTCTCTGTGTAGTTCAACATGACAACTAGCCAATCTAAAATTGGAAATCCCTGGTCTAAAAGGTTCCAAATTCAATCTTCTAGTAAGAAACATAAGGTTAAGCTAATTGTCATCCCCTGGCTATTAGCAAATTTAATTGTAATTAGTAAATTTAACTTTGTTTAAAATCAAATTTGTAGGAAATTTTTAGAAGGAATTTCTGCAAATGACTTGAGCTAGAGAAGAACTGTCCTCCTTTTTGTAGTGGCAAAGAACTGGAAATTGAATGGATGCCCATCAGGTGGGGAGTGGCTGAATAAGTTATGGTATATGAATGTTATGGAATATTATTGTTCTGTAAGAAATGACCAGAAGGATGATTTCAGAAAGGCCTGGAGAGACTTACATGAATGGATGCTAAGTGAAGTGAGTAGAACCAGAAGATTGTACATGGCAATAACAAGATTATATGATGATCAATTCTGATGGACGTGGCTCCTTCGAACAATGAGATGATTCAGGCCAGTTCCAATGGTCTTGTGATGAAGAGAGCATCTGTACCCAGAGAGAGAGGACTATGGGGACTGAACGTGGATCACAGCATAGCATTTTCAACTTTTTCTTCTTGTCACTTATTTGTTTTGTTTTTCTTTATCATTTTTTTCCCTTTTGATATGATTTTTAAAATTCATTTTATAATTACAATTTTTTTTGACAGTACATATGCATGGGTAATTTTTTTTTTTTTACATTATACCTTGTATTCACTTTTCCAAATTTTCCCCTCCCTCCCTCTACTCCCTCCCCTAGATGACAGGAAATTCCATACTTGTTAAATGTGTTACAGTATGATATTATTTTTCTTGTGCAGCATGATGAATATGGAAATTGCACATGTTTAACTTATATTGGATCGCTTGCTATCTTGGGGAGGGTGACTAGGGGAAATGGAGAAAATTTTATAACAAAGTTTTGCAAAGGTGAATGCTGAAAAGTATATTTGCATGAATTTGGAAAAATGAAATATTATCTAAAAGAGATAGAAATTCCAAATCACTATTTATCAGAGAAATGCAAATTAAGACAACTCTGAGATACCACTACACACCTGTCAGATTGGCTAAGATGACAGGAACAAATAATGATGAATGTTGGAGGGGATGTGGGAAAACTGGGACACTGATACATTGTTGGTGGAGTTGTGAAAGAATCCAGCCATTCTGGAGAGCAATCTGGAATTATGCCCAAAAAGTTATCAAACTGTGCATACCCTTTGACCCAGCAGTGCTACTACTGGGCTTATATCCCAAGGAAATCCTAAAGAAGGGAAAGGGACCTGTATGTGCCAAAATGTTTGTGGCAGCCCTTTTCATAGTGGCTAGAAGCTGGAAGATGAATGGATGTCCATCAATTGGAGAATGGTTGGGTAAATTCTGGTATATGAATGTTATTGAATATTATTGTTCTATAAGAAATGACCAACAGGAGGAATACCGCGAGGCTTGGAGACACTTACATCAACTGATGCTGAGTGAAACGAGCAGAACTAGGAGATCATTATACACTTCAACAATGATACTGTATGAGGATGTATTCTGATGGAAGTGGATATCTTCAACATAGAGAAGAGCTAATCCAATTCCAATTGATCAATGATGGACAGAATCAGCTACACCCAGAAAAGGAACACTGGGAAATGAGTGTAAACTGTGAGCATTTTTTTGTTTGTTTTTTGTTTTTCTTCCCAGATTATTTTTACCTTCCGAATACAATTCTTCCTTTGCAACAACAACAAAATTCGGTTCTGCACATTTATATTGTACCAAGCTTATACTATAAGATATTTAATATGTATGGGAATGCCTGCCATCTAGGGGAGGGGGTGGAGGGAAGGAGGGGAAAAATTCAGAACAGAAGGGAGTACAAGGGATAATGTTGTAAAAAAATAAAAAATAAAAAAATTACCTATGCATATGTACTGTCAAAAAAAAAGTTATAATTATAAAATTAATCAAAAAATAAAATAAAATAAAAGAGACAGACAGAGAGAGAAGAGCTGCTCTGAGACCACCCCAGAACCACAGGACTCATTAGATGTTTCCACAGGAAATTTTGGGGAATTGGGTTTTTCACAAGACAGTTAGGGTTTAATGACTTGTCCAGGGTCACACTATTACTGCCAAGTGTCTGAGGCTGGATTTGAATTCAGGTTTTCCTCATTCCAGGGCTGGTGTTCAATCCACTATGCCACCTGGCTGCCTACTTTTTCCCTTTGCACCTTTCACTTATCACAGGGGGTTTTCCTCTTTAATTGTGTCAGAGCACCATCCACCTTTCCCTTTTCCTCCTTCTCTCAGTTGGAAACCCTCTGTTGTATCAGTTAGCTATGGGGCAATGTGAGAAGTCATTAATAACCAGTAATCTGTGGAGAGCTTCAGAGTTCTCCCCTTCTTCTCAAGTCCTTTACTAATCTAGTTTTTCTTTGGAAAGTCATTACTAATAATGAGACTGCATTAACTCTCCTAGAGTTTGTGGCTACTCCCCTGCAAGAGACAAATGCCAACTTCACTTGTAATTCTGTGATAAAGGAAAAGGTAACTGAAAACATAAATTATCTTGATGTGACCTGTGGACTTGTGATGTTCTGAATTACAAGGAACACAAACAACCCAGGAAATAAAGCAGGTGACAGAATGGAGCCTTTGTTTAATCTGTGTGTGGTGCCTTCTGCTGAGTCATCCTAAAGACAACGATTCTGTCCTCTCACACAATTCTTCCTATGAGATAATAATGGTATAAGCATCTCTGCAGACCTGCAGCAATGGGAGCTTGATGCTTTTTCTATAAAAAGAGGGGGTGCTTTTAGAAAAACCCTGTTAATTTTAAATTGTCACATGACCTCCTTTGCTCCCAACAAGCCTGAGAGAGGAAGTCTAATGACTCTCCTCCACTTAGTATTCTCAGTCCAGTTCTGGCCCCGCTCCATCTCACTGCAGCCGCCAATGAAGTCAGGCCCATTCAGACCTCCCCAAAGGGTGGTCCATACGTGTCCTCCCTCCGTGGTTCTAATCCCATGCACACAGATCACACATTCAGACAAATGTCCCGTCTCCAGATCTAATATAGAAGTTTCTTCCAAAGCCCACATGGGGCAATAATCGACAAGGCCAGTGTCAAATCAGGCTTCTTCCAGGCTGAGACATCCCAGAATGCCAAGTTTACCCCAATCTGGGCTCTTGCTGGGCATCTGACCAGGGGATGTCACCTCTTTCTCCCTCGTCCCTGTGGCTTTTCCCACTTGATCCCCTTTCTTTTTCCCCCCCACCACAAGCATGATTACTCACATTCCTGAAGGCATTCTGTGTCTGTGCAGTAGGATTGGGACTGCCTCAACTGAAACGAACAGAGGAGGAAAAGCAAGTTAGTGGCCAATTTTACAAATGGTATTTAAATGTCTGTGAATATTCTATGAGGGACAAAGGCTTTTTCTACCCAGGCACCGTGGGCTGCATACAATTTCCATTGCGTTAGTATTAACACTGGGACACCAGTAAGGAATACACTGATCTCTCGGTTCCTACAGGATGCCAGTCCAAGTTTGTGCTTTTATGAGACAAACAATGCAAGAGTGTGCTTGGTGTGGATGTGGCTAAGTCTCAGCACCCCTCCCAGCCTGCTTAGTCCCTCTAAAAAGAAAGCGATCTCTTTGTACTGCCCTCACAGGGGGCTGCCAGGAGTAAAACACTGAATAAACCTGACACAAGAATAGAAGTGCAGCCCTCATCACAGTACTCTGCATTCTCCCTTTCCTATTTCAAAACTCCTCCTCAAATGTCAACTCTTTAAAAAACAAAAAGACTTGAAAGAGGTCCCTGGAGAAAGTCTTTCCTGGCCCTTGGCCATGGAGCTCATCCCCAGAGCTGGTGCCACCATTATGCTTGGTGCGGACTAGGAAGAGGCCAACAAGCTCCTCCCGCAGGTCCGACCAGCCACAGTGATCACAAGGGTCCTATTCTGCACCCCCGTAGATGGCCTGCCTGATGGATGCTGACCACTGGTGGGTGGTCCTTCCTGCCCCATCAAGGCCATGGCTAAGTGGTCCATGAGCCCACAGCCGCTGTTCCTGCTCAGTCTTCCTACTTTGTGGAGGAGGGCAAAACCTTGTGACCTTTGAAAGATCAGAATAGTGAAAGCCAGCAGTCTGAGAGCTGAAGTACACTTGAGGAGTGTCAGGGTATGCCAGGCCCTGGGACATAAACCAGGCTGGTGGGAGCCCAAACAAGGACTCCTCCATCAGCTATGACGCATCTCTAAGGAACATGGTGGGTTCAGTACTTTGTAGCAAATGTTTTAAATATAAAGCCATTCCTTCTTAGGCACTGAAGCGGTAGATGGAGATTATTATGACTTTCTTGGTTCGGAGGTAAATGTTTTGTAACTGCTGTTTCTTGCTCTATCTTTGCAATAAATGTGACTTTGTAAAAGTTAATTGATGTTAATTGGCTATTAAGGTAGGATTCTAATTACTGAAGGTTAACGTTGAGAAGAACACACTAGAATGGGACTTGGTAATAGAAAAATTATCTCCAACCCCTCAAAGGTATACTTCAAACCTTGAAAGAGCTGTATAGTAGGCCTAATTCGGAACTAGTAAGTGTGCATGTAGGGGGCAGAAGGATATTAAATCTTTACAAAAGCTACATAAAATTTTAAATCAAATGTATAAGAAGAATGATTCCCCAGTAAATAAATGGTTGGAAGGCAAGTTTCAAAAGAAAGAAATCTATAAACTATCAACAAACAAAAAAAATACTCCAAATCACTAATTAGAGAAATGGTAACTAAAGCAACTTTGAAGTTCTATTTCACACACACTGGATTAAAGATTTTAAAAGGAAAATACTGCTGCAGGGGCTGTGAGAAACAGGCATAATCAATGTTGGGGAAGCCACTAATTGAACCAACCATTCTGGAAAGCAATTTGGAACTATGCCCTTCCTAACGGTAATAAAACTACCAGAAGTCATTCCAGTATTAGACCTCTACTCCAAAGAGGAAAGAAAGAGGAAAGGACCATATGCACAAAAATATGTATTTCAGCTTTTTTTTAATTTTAAAGCTTTTTATTTTCAAACATATGCTGAGATCGTTTTCAACATTCACACTTGTAAAACCTGGTGTTCCAAAATTTTCTTCTTCCCCCACCCTCAGCCTTAGATGGTAAGTGATCCAAAATATGTTAAACATGTGCAATTCTTCTACACATCTTTCTACAATTATCACTTCAGTTCTTTTTTGTAGGAGGGGTGAAGAAATATACATGAAGATGCCCATCAACTAGGGAAGAGCTGAACAAACTGCAGTACATGCATGTAATGAAATACTACTGTGCCATAATCAATGATGACAAGGACTGCTTAAACATTTTTTGGACAGGGCTGATGCAAGGATCCTTTTTTTCCCCCCTTGGCAGGGAGGGAGAAAATATGAGAGAAAAAAATATTAATAAGGAAAAAAAAATTAATTAAAAAAAGATGAAGTTTAAAAAATCCATTTTCTGCAAGAGGCTTTTCCTATTCCCCACAACTGCTAATGTACTCTCTCAAATGACCTTGTGTTTAACTACTTTGCATGTATCTTCATTTATTAATTTTATGTTAATGCAATATGTTTTTATTCCTACTTAGTTTCTTCTCCATTAACTGTAAACTTCTTGAATTGAGTGATTCTTTCATTCTCTGTATTATTAATCCAATTGCCTAGCACTGTGCAGGTCACATAATATGGCTGGTTTTATTAAGTACTTGGTAACAATTGATTTCTGAATTTATGGCTATAATTTTGTGAGAGGAGGTGCTGTATAATGTAACATTGTAAGTCAGGGTTCAAATCCCATCTCTGACACTAAATAGTTTAAAAGGCAAATCATGGGACTTCTTCAAAAAATACATTTTTATTCCTGTCTTGTTTTTATATCATCTCAGTTTCCCCAACATGTAGCTATTCTAGGTCTAAATTTATCATGACTAATATACTGATAACATTACATTGTTAGGATCAATTAAATTAGGTATATAAGGGATTTTATAATTTTTTTTTACTTTAAACTTTTCCCCCTTAATAATATTATTTTATTTTTTCCAATTACATGTAAAGTTTTCAATATTCACTTTTGTAAGATTTTGAGTTCCAAAGTTTTCTTGCTCCTCTCCTTTCCTCCCCACTCCCCAAAAGAATGATCAATCTGATAGAGACTATATATGTGCAATCACATTAATTTTAATTCCACATTAGTTGTGCTGTGAAAGAAGAATCAGAACAAAAGAGGAAAAATCATGAGAAATAAAAAACAAGAGAGCAAAGAATATGCTTTGATCTGCATTCAGAGTCCATCACTTCTTTATCTGGCTAGCAAGCTCCTTCCAGAGGACCCGAGTTGCTGAGAAGAGTTGAGTCATTCACAGCTGATCCTTACACGATGTTGCAGATGTTCCGTACAATGTTTTCTGGCGCTGCTGATTCCACTTTGTATCACTTCATACAACTCTTTTTTTAGGTTTTTCTGAAATTTCCACTTTTATCATTTCTTACTGCAGAGTAGTATTCCATTACATTCACACCATAGCTTGCAGTCATTCTCCAACTAATGGGCATCCCCTCAATTTCCAATTCTTGGCCACCATGAAAAAAAAAACAAACCTGCTACAAATATTTTAGACCATGTGGGTGGATCTTTTCCCCTTTTTTATGATCTCTTTAGGGCACAGATTTAGTGTGGTGTTGCTGGACCAGAGTTGGATCAGTTTATAACTCCACCAACAATGCATTAGTGTTCCAATACTGCTACATCTTCTCCAACATTTATCATTTTCCTTTTCTGTCATATTAGTTCACTAGGTGTGAGGTGGTACCTCAGAGCTATCTTAATTTGCATTTCTCTAATCAATAGTGACTTAGAACATTTTTTTCATGTGACATGGCTTTGATTTATTCACCTGAAAACTGCCTGTTCATAGCCTTTGACCATTTATCAATTGGGGAATGACATATCCTTATAAATCAGACTCAGTTCTCTATATATTTGAAAAATTAGGCCTTTATCAGAGAGATCTCTATGCTTTTCTTCTAATCTTGGCTGTATTGGTTTTGTGCAAACTTTTTTATATTTAATTTAATTTACATTAAATAAAAATTATCCATTCTGCATTTCATAAAGTTCTCTGTAGTTTGGTCATAAACTCTTCCCTTTGCCACAGATTTTGACAGATAAACTATCCCTTTGCTCTCCTAATTTGCTTATGGTATCACCCTTTATGTCTAAATAACGAACCCACACTGGGTATTTTGGAATAAGGTATGACCTTGTTGGTCTATGCCTAGTTTTTGCCATGCTATATTCCAGTTTTCCTAAAAATGTTTGTCAATTTGTGAATTCTTATCCTAGAAGTTGGAGTCACTGGGTTTATCAAACAGTAGATTATTAAATTACTTTGGTATAGTACTTAACATTGTATACCTAACTTATTCTACTGATTCATAACTCCATTTCTTAGTTTTAATTGAATAGTTTTAATGATGGCATAATCTAATTTTAGATCTGGCATAGCTAAGCCACCTTCCTTTACATTTTTTCCCTCTTTCTTGTTTTTCCAGATGAATTTTGATGCCATTTTCCCCTAGCTTTATAAATACTTTTTGATAGTTTGATTGGTATTGCACCAAATAAGTAAATCAATTTAGGTAGACTTGTTATTTTTATTATATTAGCATGGTCTACCATGAGCAACTGATATTTTTCCAGTTGTTTATATCTGACTTTACTTCTGTGAAAAGCGTTTTGTAATTGTGTTCATATTAATTTCTGGGTTTGTCTTGGCATCTAGACTCCCAAATACTTCATATGGTCTATAGTTATTTTATTTTATTTATTTATTTATTTATTTATTTTTGGCTAGGCAATTTTAATTAAGTGACTTGTGCAAGGTCACACACCTAATAAGTGTTCACTGTCTGAGGCCAAATTTAAATAATTCAGATTTTCCTGACTCCAGGGCAAGTGCCCTATTTATTGTACTATCTAATTGCCCTTCTAAAGTTATTTTAAATAGAATTTTTGTATCTCTTCCTGCTGGATTTTGTTGGTAAAATATAAGAAATGTTGGTGAGTTATGGGATTTTTATCTTATATCCTGCAAACTTTACTAAAGTTCTTCCCCCCACCCCCCTCCAGCAATTGGGGATAAGTGACTTGCCCAGGATCACACAGCTAGGAAGTGTTAAATGTCTGAGGCCAGATTTAAACTCAGGTCCTTCCTGACTTCAGGGCTTGTGCTCAAGTTGTTCATTTTTAAAAGTAGTTTTTCAGTTCATTTTCTAAGATACTCTAAGTACACAATCACATCATCTGCAAAATGTGATAATTTTGTTGCCTATTCTAATTCCTTCAATTTCTTTTACTTTTCTTATTGCTAAAGTTAACATTTTGTACAGTACTGATCTTTTTTTACATTTTAATCTTTTAACATTTAACATTTTTACATTTTAATCTTTTAACATTGATCTTGTAGGGAATGCTTCTAACTTATCCCCATTACATAAATTGCTTGCTGTTAGTTTTGGATACCATTTAAAGGAAAAACTCCACTTATTCCTATGCCCTCTAGTGTTATTAATAGGAATGGGTGATATATTTTATCAAAAGCTTTTTCTTTTTGCTTCTACTGAGAAAAATCATGATTTTGTTACTTGCGTTATTGATACAGTCAATTATGCTGACAATTTTCCTAATATTGAACCAGAATTCTTAGTGTAAATACTACCTGGTCATAATGTATTATCTTGGTGATAAATTGCTATGATCTCTTTCCCAATATTTTATTTATTTTTTTTGCATCAAATTCATTAGGGAAATTGATCTGTAATTTTCTATGTTTTAGCTTCCTGGTTTAAGTATTAGAATCTCATTTATGTCATAAGAAGAATTTGGTAGGACTCCTCTTTGCCTATTTTTCCAAATATTTTTTAATAGTAATGGAATTCATTGTTCTTTAAATAGTTGCTAGAATTCACTCATAAATCCATCTGGCCCTGGAGATTTTTTCTTAAGGGGTTCACTGATAGCCTGTTCAATTTCTTTTTCCAAAATGGGTCTATTTAAATATTTTATTTCCTCTTCCGTTAATCTGGGCAATTTACAATTTTGTAAATATTGGTCCATTTCATTTAGATTATCAGATTCATTGGCATACCAGTGGGCAAAACAACTTCTAATTATGGCTTTAATTTCTTCTCCATTGATGGTAAAATTTATCCTTTTCATTTTGATACTGATAATTTGGTTTTCCTTTTTTTAATCAGAGATTGATTTATTTTACTCTTTTTTAAAGTAAAACCATTTTATTTATTAGATCAATAGTTTTCTTACTTTCAGTTTTATTTATTTTTCTTTTGTTTTTCAAAATTTCTAATTTGATATTTAATTGGGGATTTCTAATTTTTTCCTTTTCTAGTTTTTTGAACTGTATGCCCAATTAATTGATCTGTTCTTTTATTTTATTCATGTAAATATTTAGAGGTATGAAATTTCCCCTAAGTACTCCTTTGGCTGCAGAAATTATCAGACACAATTAACAGACTAGAAGCAAGGAAAACAATTAGGAAGTTAATGAGAGATGATTAGGGCTTAAGCTAAAATGCTGGCACTAGCAAGGGAAGTGGATGAATATTAAAAGTGCTATAAAAACAGAATGATATGATAACTGATTTACATTTTAAAAGGAGTATAGACTTTATTTTATAAAATTATTATTTTTACATTAAACCATTTACATTTTAATGTTCACTCATATCCTAATAAGACTCTGGAGCTGTCAGAAAATTAATTATTTTACTGAACTGTCATGGAGAATAAAATACAAACCTATCCCTAAATTATTTACAACTCAAATCTTTGCTCTATTTAATATGCAATCACTCCTGAAATGGTGAGAATGAGGTATCAGAGGATGGTACATCTCTTACATTAAGAATATGATATCCAACAGCCCTCACACCAACACTGAACAGAAAGTCTTGCCCAAGGTTTCCATAACTGTCCAGGAGTTGGGCTTTTCCTTCACCACAGCCCCTGAAGTATATCATTGACGACAAATTTAGGACTGAATCTCTGAAGATTCTTTCTAGTTGCAGGAAAGAACTTCTGTAATTTCATTATGAAGGAAAAACTTCTGAATGATAATTTAAGCAAGTCATTTTTGCTTAATATCCTCACCACTTTTCTGTCACTCATATATGAAAAAGTTTGTAACCCATTCATTTAAAGGTAAGAATGAGTCCCATGCTCAAACTCGCAACCATCCCTGATGTAAAGTGAACTCTGAAAAAGAGAAATCAATTATTTGGGACAGGGTAAATGGTTTTTTGAACAAAGACAACCTTCTTCTGGCTTTAGAAGGTAATGTCCTTGGAATAGTATTATGTATAGGTTAGGATTGCAGTCACTGACTGAGCCCTGTAACTTTGAGTCAACTTGGATTGAATGCACAAGCCCCCCTATATTGACACTGAACTTGGTATCCTTAATGTGCCTAATCACAGTTCGGTACTTTGTGCCTTTTTGGCTCCTTGAGGGATTCTCTTGAGTCATTTCTATGGAAGCTACTTCAAAATCGGTGAAGTGAGAGCTACCTATATTTGGAAAATCAGCAGCAAAATCCAAAATCTTCCTCTTTTGACAGAGGAGCACACGTCATGTGCTACTGCAAGTTATTTCTGCTATAGGCCCAGTTAGGCTAACTGATCAGAATATTGAGGAAAGTGATGAGGATTGGAGTTACATCAATAGGAAGAAAAAAAAAATCTATTGGGTAATATAAAAAATGCATAAAACTATTATTTTAAGATCTTTATAGAGGTAGCTAGATGGCACAGTGGATAGAGCACCACCCCTCAAGTCAGGAGGACCTGAGTTCAAAAGTGATCTCACTTAGCTGTGTGACCCTGGGCAAGTCACTTAACACCAAATGCCTCAGGAGAAAAAAAAATCTTTAATGTCCTTTCATAGTGATAAAAGTAACCCTCAATATCTGTGGTGAACAAGATGAAAACAACATCATCCCTTCCAGACTTAAGTGTCTGCTCCAGCTGGCTTTCATATGGAACCAAGAATCTTTTTAAATGCAAAAAACATTTAGAATAATCATTATAGTATAACTTACTAAGGAGCAAAAACCTGTGAATAGTGCTGCACAAAGCTATGCAAACCTCATCCTTGGCTCTTAGAAACATGTTATTTTTTTAAAGGAGAGAGAGGGGAAGGAATCACCTTTAGTGTTAAATTTTAAAATCCCAACACAATGTGGATGAAATAGATGTCAAAGCAAAAATTAAAAGATCATATCTCATCCCTCCAGTGAGGTAGAAGCAAAATAAGAATGCTTCTTCAAATAACTTAAACTCTAGTTTTCTTCCAATATGGTTCACAAAGACCCAGCAGATGCTGGCACAAAACAGACTTTCATGAGTAATTCTGTAAAAAGAATAGCAATTCAAACTACCAAAGAATTATTTTATAGAGCTAAGAAAAAAAATTTGTTTGAAAGAACAAAAAAATCAAGGATATCAAAGAAACCAATTTATTTAAAATGTGAAGGAAGGAAGCCTTGCAATTCCAGATTTCAAGCTCAACTACAAAGCAGTAGTCATCAAAATTATCTATTAGTGGATAAGAAATGAAGTGGTAGATCACTGGAAGAGATTAGGTACAATGATAAATGACCACAGTAATCTACTGTTTGATAAAACCAAACATAATCCAAAACATTTGGGGCAAGAATTCATCATTGCACAAAAACTGCTGAGAAAACAGAAGACCCTGGCGATTAGTAAGCATACACCAACATCCTCCACTGTATACCAAGATAAGGTCAAAGTGTTTAAAATGATTTAGATATAACGAGTGAAGTCATAAGTAAAGTATAGGAAAAACATTCCAGTCAAATCTATAGATAAGGAGAAGATTTATGACCAAACAAGAAAAAGAGAGGATCACAGAAAGTAAAATAGATTTTGATTATATGGTTTAAAAAGTTTTTACACAAACAAAACTGATGTAGCCAAAATTAGAAGGAAAACAGAAAATGGGAGGGGGGGGGAAGTTTTGCAACAACTTTCTCTGGTAAAGGTTTTATTTCTCAAGCATATGAGAAACTAAATCAAATTTATAAAAAGAAGTGGTCCACCTAGTTGTTAAATGTTCAAAGGATATAAATTTTCAGAAGAAATCAAAGCTATCAATACACGAAAGAATGCACTAAATTATTAGAGAAATGCAAATAAGTAAAACTTTGAAATGTGAGAACATCCTCATATCTATCAGATTAGCTAATATGACAGAAAAGGAAAATGACAAATACTGGAGAGGGATGTAGAAAAATTAAGCCATTAACAAATATACTTTTAGGAGAGTAAATTGGTCCAAATATTCTTTTTACTTGATTTTTGTGATATGGCTAATATGGAAATAGATAGTACATGATTTCACATGTATAATCAATATCATATTGCTTGCTTTCTTAAAGGAAAGTGGGATTGGGGAGAGGAAGAAAATTTGAAACTCAAAAAAAATTTTTTTAATTAATGTTAAGAAAATCTTATATGTAATTGTGAAATATTTAAGGAAATGAACACTCTGGGGTCTAAAAGACACTGTTTGGAAATATCAATGAATCTTTAGCTTTCTACCAAAATAACAATCCTGATTCTTAAGGGGTGACGTATAAAAAGGATAAAGATATCTTGGTCTTAAAGTCTCCCTAGAGAAGGGATTTAGAGTATGAATTCCATCTTTAGCATTTGTTAAGAATGTGACCAAGGACTTCATTTGAATTTCTTTGAGTTTCAGTTTCTGTTATTTGTAAAACTGGGACAACACTATTAGTACTATTATTATTTCAGAGCTATGAGATTTCACTAACCACAAAAATATAAAATTAAGAGGAGACTATTTTCTGAATGATATTTATCAGTGGACTTATCCTTGGATGATCCTTGAAAGTAAAGTGGCTTTATAACGAGAGTGGATTAAATTTACTAATTTTTAATTTGTTAAAGATGCTATTAAGTTAGGAAGCTCCTTGAGACCAAGGACCATTTTTTGCTTTTCTTTGTGTCACCAGGATTAGCATGGAACTTTGGAACACACTAAATGTGTTTATCAATGTCTATTGAGGACTTACAATCATTCAAAAAGGCATGAATTTAAATTGTTTTTTGTAAGTATCAGAAGCCAGGATTTTGGAAAACTAATTCTCTTAAGTTCTGTCAGGTCTCCATTTATTATCATTACTAAACAAGCGAACATTTGGTACTGCTCTACTTTTATTTTCAGCTGTCACAATGACCTTCCACTATACAGTAATTCAAAGAGATTAAAAAAAAAACAATCCTCCATTCTGACTGCCATTACCAAGAGGCCCCACTCCCAACATCTTGACGCCTAACTTACTGAAATGGCTCCCTATTTCTTAATCTATGATTTACCCTACATTGAGGCCACCAGATGGCAACAGTGGGTATGAATGTTGGACTTGGAATAAGAGAGATCTCAGGATGATCAATGGCTTGAACACCAGCCAAAGACTGGGGGATTAACACCTTTCAGCCTCAGCTAACTAATCCATAAAGAAGAAATAAGAATGACTCCCACCCTCCTCTAGTTTGGGGAAGGATCCATGAGAACATACAGGATATCCCAAAAAGTCTTAGTACACTCAAAATCTTACTCATCTCTTCCTTGTTTGTACCAATGTTTATATCTTGCTTGTTTATATTCTGCTGATATGAAAAAATTTTCCCCAAACTTCTCCTCACTTCCCATTGTATTTCTCCTCTCCTTTCTTTCTATTCTTCTTTTAATATCAGATTCCCTCTATGATCCCTGATGACAGAGGAGAAACATGTCATCTCTCCATATTAGAATATAAGCAGTTTTTCCTTGTTTAATGTTCATGTTTACCTTTTGTGATTTTCTTAACTCTTGCAGTTGACTCTCAAAGTTTCCATGCAGTACTGGTCCTTTCATTAGGAATCTTGGAGGGTCTCTGGTTCATTAAAGATCTATTTCCCCTCCACTGTCAGTTCTGTTTCGTCTTGCCAGGTAATTTTTAGTTATAAGCTTATCATTTCCTTTGTCTTTGGGAATATCATGGTCCAAGCCCTCTGCTCTTGTAGGGTGGTGGCTATAAAATTATGTGTGATCTTGACTGTGGCTTCTCAGTGATTGAATTCTTCCAGGCTTTTTGCAGTATTTCTTCTTTGACCAGAAAGCTTCTCATTTTGGTATTCTTCTTTCCTGGGAGTTTTCATTTTGAGGGTTCTTTCTGAAGAGGACCAGTAGAATCCTACTTCCCCTTTACCTTCTGGTTCTAAGATATATGTTCAGTTTCCTTGTACAATTTCTTTAAATATTATGTCTGATGTTTAATCTATATTAGATCACTTGTTGTCTGGGCAGTAGTGGGAAGGGAGGGAGAAAAATTTGGAACACGAGATTTTGCAAGGATGAATGTTGAAAATTGTCTTTGCATATATTTTGAAAAATAAAATCTACTATTAAAAAAACAAAATTTAAAAAATATGTTGTGTCTGAATGGGCGGATGAAAACAACTTGTTCCAATGGTCTTGAAGGAGGTAGAAGCAGGGACTGGGGAGAGGTCAGAGCTCAGCTAGACATCAGAGGCACCATGGCCAGCCACTGCACCCCAGGCCATCAGTCAGCTTGACTTTTTTTTTCTTGGCACCAGACTTTTGAGGGCTCTGGAAGAGAGAGGGAGGCTGACTACATTCTGTGATTCAAGAATGAGTCAAGATATCACCCATCATGATGTCATTAGTTTCTTCAATGGGCAACAGCAAACAATGATATCTAGGTTTTTGTATGACCACAGTGTTCAGACAGCCTAATGAGTTTTAATTATGTCCTTGATTTATTTTCCAGATCAGTTTGTTGTTTTGGTTATGAGATACCTAATATTTTCTCTAATTAAAAAAAAATATTCCTTGTTTTCTCATGTAGTCACTGGCTTTTTTTGGTCCATTCCAATTTTTTTTTAAGTTAATTAACCTTTAAATATTTAAGGATAGTACTGTTAAATAATTGATTAAATTTTAATTTTTTTCTTATCTTTTTTTTTTTATTAAGGCTTTTTATTTTCAACATAAATGCATGGATAATTTTTCAACAGTGATCCCTGCATAACCTTGTGTTCCAATTTCCCCCCCACGTCCTCCCTTAGATGGCAAGTAGTCCAACATGTTATACATATTAAAATGTGTTAAATCCAACATATGTAAACTTATTTGTACAATTATCTTGCTGCACAAAAAGATCAGATCAAAAAGGAAAGAAAATGAATAAAAAAACAAAATGCAAATGAACAATAACAAAAAGAGTGAAAGTCCATTCCAAGTTTTAAGGAACATGCTGATTGGTTTCATCCCTCTTGTGTCAGGCTGTCAGTTTCCTTTCTGGTTCTTTCTTGGTGACTCATTTCTTTTCCATTTTTTTTCCCTCTCTAGCACTCTAATTTCATAGACAACAACATTTTTAACATAATTTTTAAACTCTTGCTTTATGTCTTTCAGGAAATCTAGTTAAATTTGTGCTCAACCTATGTTTTCCTTTGAGGCTTTGCTTTTATCTTTTTAGTCACCATAATGGCTTTTATGATGGTGTTTTTTTTTTTTTTTTTTTTTTTTTTTTGTACTTGCTTTCTGACTTCAGACTTTATATTAAGGCCAGGTTCGATGCACTTCTGTAGGGAAGGCCTGGGCTGGTCTCACGCTGTTTTCTTGGGATACTGAGTATGACATTGTTTCAGAATCTCAGGGGAACTCAGGCTCCAGATCTGCGAATTTCCATCACTTTCAAGATGATATGATGTAGAGCAAAAGTTAAGTGCTGCAGCCCAGATATAAGCTCTGTCAATTCTTGACCTGGTTTGGGGTCTGAGCAACAGCAGCCTGCTGGCATACTTGGTCACCAGCAGACAGCTGAAAAGCTCTTCTGGCTCAGAGCGACACACATTCTCCTTTGGTCTAGGATCCCTTCCCTAAGTATTGCTCATAAGCTTCAGACTGGAGCCTGAGACCACTGGGGAGTTGGCAAAGTGGGCATATATCCCTCTTCAGTCTGCCTTGGATCTATGGCCTGGAATCGAGTAGTGGGCAACAGGATTGCCAATTCATACCTATCTCTACTGTGGTGCCCTGACAGATCTGGAGGTACCTCAGAATGGATCTGGGACCATGCTTGCCCTGGCTTACACAATCTCCCTGGGGACTGGTTTGCTGCACACATGGTGGGGTTCACACCAGCCGCCATGCCATGAGTCTCCCTATATTAACTGAGGATGGAGACATGACTCATTCCCCTTCAGGTTTGGGTCTGGTGCATTCTCAGCATCCAGAGGAGTTTTGGTAGAGGTCCTTGCTGTACTTCTTCCTAGCACTGCATTACAAAAACTTTAAAGTGTTACAGAAATATTACATTTGTTAGCTATTGGATTGTTACTTTAACTGCTACGAGACTAAGTTTACCAAGACAGCACTGCTCTTTCCTTGTTCTCCACCTGGCTGCTCTGAGCTCCAGAACTTCATCTTTCTGCAAGATGACAACAACCCAAACCCACAGATTCACAGATTTCAGTCCCTGCCCCAGGGTCCCTTCATCCATCTGACTGGATGGGAGTGAGTCAGGGACTTCACCTCTTCACTCCTGACCCCGGCTGGGGGTCTTCCTCATGTCCCATGTCTAGGTCCCTCTGCCCTTTCTCTCCCCCCACCTTCTTCTGAAGATGAGCTGCCTGAGAGCAGGAACTATCATGTCATTTTTGGCATCCCCAGTGCTTAGTACAGGGCCTGGCACATGGGAGGCACTTAAATATATATGTTTTTTGACTAACTTTTAACATAAAAACTGACAGAAATTTACTGTAAGTGGATTCTTAGAGGAAGCTGTTTAGAGTGAATGGAACCCTTCCCTATAAGTTGAAGCTTTGCTGCATGTTTTAAAAGGCTGGGCAAAATAGAATTAATTTAATAATTTCTTGTACTTCCCAAGAACTACTCTCATAGTCTCTGGTCCCCTCTCTCCAGTTTCTTGCCATCTAGTACAGCTCTATCACACCAGTTAGAGGTCTAATCACATTGTGCTGTTTTTTTTTTTCCCCTCAAAAAGCTTCATTGGCCCATTACTACTTACTGAATAAAGTTCCAATTAAAGGAACATTTATTAAGCACCTACTATGTATTTAGTAACATTGTGCAAAGGAGTAGGAGATAACAAGCAATCTGCACTCACCATTTAAACATTTAGTAGGGAAATAAGCCAGAAACATCTTTGACCAACAGATTTAAATTATCATGATATTTGCATTATTTTTATCTCACAGTGTTACTTGGGGAAAGGGCTACATAAACATTAAAGAAATATAAATATGAATTATCATTATGATCCCTAAAGTATTTTGGATGAAAAAATATCTGGGGGGGGGGGAAGTTTCTCAGAAAGACTTGTTCCAAATTAGTTATTCCAAATCATCTTATTCCTCCTTTAGCAATTTAAATATACAGATTATGCACTAAAGTCTTAATAACCAATGAAGAACTAGGACTGTATATTTTACTTATTCTCAAAAATTTTTAACAACTAATATTCAAATAACTGTGAAAAACAAATTTCCAACGCTGGCTCTCAAACCTTGGCAATACAACTTGGATTTCTTTAAGGTGACAAAATGTACAAAACAGTTCTCTTGGGAAAGGGTGTAGTAATCAAAATCATGACATTTATAAGAAAATCTAAAACATTACATATAATTTAGACTGAAACATGAGTCCAGCAGTGAGGTAATGTTTAAAGTTTTCCTGAATCATAATTATAAATCTGACATAAAAAAAAAAAAAAAAACAGAACAAAAGTCCTACAGGATCTTAACAGTCTGTTACATACATACAGCTTGTCTTTTAATAATTACGCTTAACCATGGTAGTTCCTTCCACTGTGTCCTCTGGAATGCCTCCAGAACTGTTAACTCATTTCCTTCCTCTCCTTTCCTCATTAAGATAGCTTCCCTCACCACCTTTTCCAGTGCTGGCTACCCTTTTCCCCCCATACAACTTCTGCTATTAAAAGAGAAATTGGGTGATCAGTAATGAACAGAACCAGCTACACACAGGGAAGGAACACTTGGAACTGAGTGTGGACCACAACATAGCATTTCTACTCTCTTTGTTATTGTTTGCTTGCATTTTTGTTTTTCTTCTCAGGTTATTTTTACCTTCTTTTTAAATCTGATATTTCTTGTGTAGCAAGACAACTATATAAATATGTATACATATATTGTATTTAACATATACTTTAACATATTTAACATGTATGGGATACCTGCCATCTAGGGGAGGGAGTGAAGGAAGGAGGGCAAAAGCTAGAACAGAAGTTTTTGCAAGGGTCAATGTTGAAAAATTATCCATACACATGTTTTGTCAATAAAAAGGTATAATAAAAAAAAGAGAGAGAAATTGGGATATCCCTGGTTCCCATTGGTCCCCAGCAGACTCTCCTTTCACCACATTCACTAAGTAACCTCTCCTTTGAGGTTCACACTATCAAAATTTAGCATCCAATGTAGATATACTCATAGCTACCAAACTCTTGGAATATTCCCCATTATATCTCAAAGAGTTTAGTACCTGCTTCAGTCTCTCCACTCCATGTTTTGCTGTCATACTTGAGGATTCAACATGCATATCATGCTGCTTTCAATACTCTTTTAACTTCTCAGTTTTCCACACACATATGTTCCTACTCTTGATTTTGTCATAGAAGTAAACTGTTTCATCTCCATGTTCAACAACTAAACTACACTGTAGAATGGAGGCGAATGATCCATATTGATGGAGGGAGCTTTCTACACCAATCTACTAACTCTAGTGGCTATTATCTGGAGAATCAAACCTGAAGTCCACTATTGGGACTTTAAAGCTCTTCTTACCCTGGCTCTTTGTGCCTTTCCAGGCATTTACTTTTAGACTCAGTTAGCTAATCTATATCCCTACCTCACATGGTTGTTGGAAGGACAGATGCAATGTGTGGTATGAAGGGAAAGAAGAAGCTGGTCAGTCTTGTTTTATTCATGTTCAATTTGAGATGTGGACAGGACAACTCACAGGAGATCGCAATATCACTTGGCTAGAGACTGACATCCAAACCCTTGGACTCACTTCATGGCCCCCCCAAGTAGGCCAGAGGTAGAGTGCCAGTCTAGTACGGAGGAAAGATGCTCATGGCCTCCGACACTTACTAGCTCTGTGACCCAAACTCTTTGATCTCAGTTTCCTCATCTGTAAAATGGAGATAATAAAAGAACCTGTATTACAGGGTTATTTTAAATATTGAGAGAGAATACATGTGAGGCACTTTGTAAATCTTAAAAATGGTACATAAATGCTAATTATGCAATAATTATTTTTAATACTTGTATTATTATTTAAGGTAACCGAACTTCTTTCATCTCTTTTCTGCTTTAAAGTGGAGGTCCTTCACACAGATAAGACATACTAAGGGAGTCTTTTCAGAGCCAAGGCTAATAAGTCAGTGTTTATGTATCTATATATGCAATGATGAGGAGGGTTTGAAGTGGCAGCAACAAACCCACCAGCAATATTTCATCCAGGATGTGGATCTTCTGTGAGGATCTCACAGAATATTCTGTGGCAAAAAACAGGGACTGTAACCTTGGAATGTCTTAGGGTAGAATCTGGTCAATGCTACATAGAATCACTTCTGACCAACTGCTCAGTTTGATAGATTTTCACTCTTAAGAGTCCCAATTCTCAGCCTGCTAGCTACACACTGATGTGCTGACAGCAGTGTATTCTTCCTCTGAAAGTGATTTTTCATCGTTATTTTAAGAAGTTGGAGGAATGGCCTTTTCTAAATTCAAAAAATCAAGGGTTTTCTGACTAAGGATAAGATTATAGAGACTTCCAATGACAGGCTTTAAGAATTTTAATTAGATAAGGTATGTGTCCTCTATTAGTTTTTAGGGTATAATCTATTTCCCACATCCTACACTGTGATATTGTATGTGGACTCCTCTAGAATCCTGGCTCCAACTTAACCAACAATGAAGATACTTTTAATTTTTCTGAGACCCTCATTTGTTCAGTGTATTTTGTATCTGATAATGAAAACAACTTATTTTTGCCACGTCAGTTGTAGGAAAAGGAAAATCTGCCTCTCCTAAGGTTTCTAACTATGGCTCAATATATACATAACCACAGAAATCACATCATTAAGTTGGAAGGGACAGCAATAAACATTTAATTTCATTACTGTTGTTAAGTCACGTCCAACTATTCATGAAGCCATGGACGATAGCAAATCAATGTTGTCCATGGGGTTTTCTTGGCAAAGATTCTAAAGTGGTTTGCCATTTTCTTTTCCAGTGAATTAAAACCAACAGAGTTGCCCAGATCACACACTCATAAATGTCTAAAGTCACATTTGAACTCAGGTCTTCCCTACTCCAGTTCCAGTGCTCTATGCACTGAACAATCTAACTGCCTACCAATTCAGCCTACACCATATCTGAAATGTGTCTCTACTATAAAATATTCACGAGTGAATAAAAACCAGTCTCTGCTCTAAAACCTTCAACTTGTCACCTTTCTAGGGAGTTCACAGAACTTTTGGGCAGTTCTAAATGTTAGGAAGTATTTTCTATCAATCTGGAGTTAGAAACAAGATGGCAGAATAAAGGAAGTATTTTCTATCGATCTAAATTGACCTCTTTGCAACTTCTACCTTTTATTTCCTGTTCTGTCTTTCGGAGTCAAATAAAACAAGTTTACCCTTTCTCTATGAGATAGTCCTTGCAAATACCTTTCCTAATAAATATATACTAAAAGTAAAGCCAGTAGATCACAAGCTCAGACTTGGAAACATGTTATACAGACCTTGCTATAGTACACATTAAAATTAAGACAATAATTTGACAATTAAGAGTACAAATAAACTTTAGTTTTCTGAAAGTTATTTGAATGAAATGGCACAGACTGAATGTAGAACATTTTGGCTAGCTCTATGAGAAAATGAATTGATTTAATTATTAATAAATCTACTAATCACAGAGTATACATCATGGCCTTTGTTGAAAGCAACATTTCAATGTATCATAGAAAACTCTCCTGCCAAGATATGAGGAAACACCCTGTTTTTCCAGCACTAAGGTCCAGCAAGCAGCTGAGCCTCAGGTTGACTAACAACAGCCCTTTGCACTTTCCCATCTCATCCTTTGGCAGCATGTATTGTTTGGATCAGTATCTCTGGGGGATTTGTGATTTTCACATAAATCGATAACTCTTTAAATTTGTTGGAGCTTCCCTATTTCCCAGGGACCCAAGAGTCAGAGGCAACCAACATGCTGACAGTCTTGCAATTCCAGGGCTAGTAATCAGTGAGGGAAGCAAACCAAGGGGCTGCACTCCTGCTCCTACCACACTCACTCTAGTCTTGTACCCGGCTGAAGGACCCTTCAGACTTGAGACAATCAACTTAGGGACTGTTCCCACGGACCCAAGCACATCTGTTTTTCAAAAGCACCTGCTGTGGGAACTCTTTACTCCAGACCTAAGAATGACCATGTTGGGCCCCACCTCTTTGGTTTTCATGAACAAAAGCCTTACCCTTGCCACAAATAAAGAGATCCTCTTCACAGGGGGACTTTGGTCTGAAAACCTATTTTCTTCACTTTGAAATTAACTTCTCTTTGATTCCCGAGACCTTCTTGTCTCTAGCCTAATTTGTTCAGTTCTAGCCTCCCCACTGGTTGGAGGCCAGTTCTAGTCAGGCTGGCACATCCATAGTCAAAATATGGAAATTATGCATCAAAATTTAAAAGTATAAGTAACTCAGGGTAACAATTTCCCTTTCATCTTACCAGATTGATCAGTCGTCTCATTGCATGTTCATGAGAACAAACGCATTCACAGGGATCAAATCCACCTTCTGCCATGATTCCCAAGGATGATTTCAATAAAACTGTTTATACCTATCAGAAAGAAAAGATTTTTTAAAAGTTTATTACGAGATAGTAGTGCAGAGTAATTACTTTTGTTATATAGTCTATGTAATATGAAGATATTTTAAAAGTTTGAGAGTATTCACTTGTCTTCTAAAATTTTGTCATATGGTAATACTACCTTTAATTTTATTTTTTTCCAGTGATTTTGGAATTTTACCTATTTACGTAGTTATCTAAGGATAACAGAATAACATTTATACCTGTATTGGACAGTTTTTTAGTTTTCTTCTTATTCTATATTCTGTTATTTCATAAATTCTTAAATTCTACTGAGAAATAAATTTCCAATGAGAATCCCTATATAAAGGATAATCTCATTTTGAGTATGATCAATTAATTAATCAATGAAAGTCATCAATTATTTTTACATATCTATCGAAATATAGATTTTTCCCAAATTTCCTAAAACCAAAATTTCTCTGATGTTTAAAATGTTAAAAGTCTCCTACATGGTTTTGCAAGGGTTAATGTTGAAAAGTTATCCATGCATATATTTTGAAAATAAAAAGCTTTAGTAAAAAAGAAAAATGAAATCTCCTGTAATTATTGCTCTGCAATCCTAATGGCCAATAATATCCTTGCAATGTCCAATATACTGGGGAAATATCCTACACCAAAATGATAAGAATACTTGAACAAGAACTCCTGGACAAGCAAGGTTGCCTTCTGTATTACCAAAGGTAATACCTACATCTATCTATATCTTTTGGTGTTCCATTTGTCTTTTCTCTGTGCCCAATGAGAGGCAATTGGCCGGGTGGTTCCATAGATAGGATGCTGGGGCTGGAATTAGGAGGACCTGAGTTCTGGCTTCAGATACTTTCCTAGCTGTATGACTGTTGGCAAGCCATTTATCTTGGTTTACCGCGGTTCACTGAACTGTAAAATGAGGGTGGTAACAGAACCCACCTCCCAGAGCTGTTGTGAGGATCAAATAAGATTGCATTTGTAAGAGTTTAGCATGGTAGGAGCTACCCAGATGGTTGTTCAATGAACAGATATTGAGTGAAGTGAGCAGAAGCAAGAGAACACTGTACACAGTAATAAAGATTGTGATGATCAACTAGGTATGACAGACTTAGCTTCTTCTCAACAATATATTGATCTAAGACAATGCCAAAAGATGTGGGATGGAAAATGTCATCTGTATCCAGAGAAACTATGGAGAATGTATGTGGATGCAAGCATACTATTTTTAACTTTTATTTGCTTTTTTGTGGTTTTTCTGTTTTGTTCTCTGATTTTTCTTTCACAACATGACTAATACAGAAATACATTTAAAATGATTGGTTGTACATGTATAATCTATATTATATTACTTGCTCTCTCGAGGATGAGGGAGGTAAGGAAAGAAGAAGAAAAAAATTTGGAATCTAAACGCTTACAAAAATGAATGTCAAAAACTATCTTTACATGCAATTGGAAAAATGAGATACTATTAAATTTTTTTAAATGATGAATATGAATTCAAAGAAATATTCAAAGAAACATACTAAGTAATACAGAAAGAAGAAACCCCAGTCAAAAGAATAACATACACAATGTCTACAACAATGTAAAGTCAACATGAAAGACAATATGATTCTTGTCAAATAAAATCACTCTTAGCCCCAACTGCCTCAAAAAAATAAAATAATAATAATAATAATAATAACCTAAAAATATTTGGGGAAGGGGAACAATATTCAGTTAAATCAAAATAATAGTTAACAAGCATTTATTAAGTGATTTTATGTACCAAACATTGCAGGGGTAACTGTTTAACACAGGAGCTCACAAGTCTACTGGGGTAGATAACATACTAATAATTATGTAAAAATACCATATATATATAGAAAATAATCATTACAGAGAAGATACAGCATGAAGGGAAACTGGGAAAAACTTTTTGTATAAAACAGAATTTTAGCTGACTATTTATAAGGAAGTCAGGAAAGCCAGAGGAATAGAGAGAAAAGAGAATTTTCAACATGGTAGACAGGCAGTGAAAAAGCCTAAAAATCCAGAAGAAAGTGGAGTTTTTGTTCTTTTTGTTTTTTCAAGGAAGGGAAAGAAGAGTATCTCTGGACTCTAAAGTAACTGAAAGGGAATAAAACTGCAAAGAAAGCATGAAAAGTGGAAATAAGCATATAATGACCATTCTCTGTTCCAAGAAAGATAGCTCTCCTTAAACTGGTACTTTGTGTCTGAATTTAGAATTCAGCAAACAATACTGGTACTGTTTGATAAGATCAAATTATTGAGAAATGATTTGGGGGGAGCAAATATTAGTGATTTTTCATATGGACAAGTCTTTTAATAAATAAGTAGTTAAAAATAAAAGTTAAGAGTACATGTAGTACACAGAAAAATCTGAATGTAACTACAGTCTACTAATATGTAAAATTACTTCTGCTGCCAAGAATATTCAAAAAAAAACCTATTTCAAGCCACATTAATGTTATCAATAAGAAAATTTAGAAGAAACTGACTGGGAAGTCAATATGTCTTTATACTAGCTATTGATCTCAGAAAGTCACTCTTAAGTTTCCTCATCTATAAAATGAGAATTAGGTAGCTGTGTGACTCTAGGCAAGACACTTAATCTCAAATGCCTCTGGAAAAAAAGAAAGATTTAGGATTAAATAAATTATCTTCCAACCCTAAAATAAAATAGCTGATCTTTGCTTCTCTCAATCTCAAAATTCTACATCTCACCTCAAAAACATATGACACATAACTGAATATAAGTACTATATAAACTAATTTACAGATTTAGTGTGAATCAAATATCAAAATGATAATTCATAAAACCAGATTAAATAAGATAAGAGTAAGAAAGCATGAAGAGTGAAGGGAAACCAGGAACAATATGAAAACCTAGTAGCCCAAACTCAGGAACCTCTGTTACTGAATGAGGCAACAACTCCCTATTTGAGAAGGACTGCTAGAAAAAATGGACAGCAAGTCAAAAGAAACTAGGTTTAGAAAAACATTTCATTTATCACAAAAAGTTCCAAATGGGTACCCAACCTGATAATTAAAAAAAAAAATTAGTGAAGAAAATAAGTACCTTTCAAATTTATGGGAGATTTATTAGCAACAAGAGATAAAGTCAATGGAGACAAATTAGAAAAATTATATTATACAAAATACTGAAGCCTATACAATGAATAAAATTAATGCAGAGGGGAAAGAAATTGTTAAGATGGGAGAAAAAACCTTTCCCTCAACTATCACTAATCACCAGAAATACAATGAAGAAATACTGACAACAAAGACCACTGAATTCTAACCCCGCCCCTCTCACTTGGAATTGGAAAGTGCATGGATATTTGAACAAAGAGAAAGAAAAAGAACATATGTATGAAACACTATGATGAGATATGTATATACATAGACATACTATATATATATATATACATATATATATGTATATATATATACATATACACATACACACATACATGCATACACACATATTTGTAAACATGATATGTATAAAAACGTAGGCACATATGTGAAGATATCAAAAATTTATTTGAAAAACAAATGAGAGAAGTAGAACAAGAAATGAAAAAAGAAGTGATATGGAAAGAGAATTAACAGCTTAAGAACCAGAGGTACAAAAGTTTACTTAAGAAAATCAAAAATTACCAAAGAGAAGTCAATGAGTCCATGACAAATCAAAAATCATGAAAACAAAATCCAAAGACTGAAAGAAAAGGAAACTGTAAAGTATTTTATAGCAAAAAACATACCTGGAAAATAAATTGAAGAAAGATAATTTAAGGTTCATTGGACTTGCTTTTTTGGTATAAGAGCCTAGACATTATAGTTCAAGAGATCATAGAAGAAATTTACCCAGATCTCATTGGTTCCTGCTGAAAGAAACCTGAAAATGAAAATTACTAAAAATGATATAGTAAAAATCCAGAGCTTTCACCACAAAGAAAATATGCAGAAAGAATTCAAGTACAAAGGATCCCCACAGTCAGGATCTCAAAAGATTTTATCACCACTACTACAAAGGGGCAAAGAATTTAGAATAGTTATCCAAGACACAGAGTGACTTTTTCCATGATGGTTTTGATATCAGGAGGCAGTTTAAGAAATTAAGTGGGAATTTGGGGGGAGTTTTGCAGAAATCATAAATTACATGCAAAGGCCAGCAAATGAAAAGTCTTTGACCACATAATTAACTCAAATTTTACAAAAAGATACTGTAACATTCCATAAAAAGAAGAGAGGGGAAAAAAAATCAGGCTTCTCTAGTACAAAGGGAAGACCTAAATTTTATGTGGATTTTCTGATCACGGGCATACTATACCCCTGAACCCTACCATATGGAAAGGATAACTATTCCAGAAGACAAAAAAATCTGGGCTTACAACCAAGAATTATTCATCTAAAACTGAGCATAGATTTGGGCGGGGGGCGGGGGCTGGAGGAGAAGGATCTTTAATGAAATAGAGGACTTCCATACTTTCCTCATGGAAAAGACTAAGTAGAAAATCTGACATTCAAACACAATAGACAAGCATAAAATAGTAAACATGAATAAGCAATCATGGGATTGAAGCAGATTAAACTCTTTTCATGCTTACATGGGATAAGATCAAGTCAATCTTCAACTTTGACAGAAATAAAGCTCCTAGGAAATAGCATCAGTCAAAAAAACACATAATGTTGATACATGAAACCAAAGTTCCTATAATCATTAAAAACTGTAATCTTCAGCTAGATATTGCTATACACACAATTTTCTGAACACAATTCTTTTTTTCCAAATAAATTTATTTATTTTTAATACATATTATTTTATGAATCATGTTGGGAGCAAACGGGAAAAACCATAGGAGAGATTTTAAAAAACAGAAAAAAAAAAAAAAGTGAACATGGCATATGTTGAACTTTTCTTAATTCTTTTTTTGGATGCAGATGGTATTACTGTCCAAAGTCTATTGGGATTGCTTTGGATGAATAAAATTCTTTATAACAAAACATTAACTCTGATAAAAGACAATACTAATACAGTAACCATGAAATAAGTTAGTATTGGGTATACCAATAACATGAAAAACGTTTTTCTTCATTAGTAGTTCCCAAGAATTCTGTAATCTATTGTGCTTATATCTCAGTTTAACAAAATTATTTTAGATAATACTTTTCATAATATAATTCATAAAATTTATTTTTCATAATAATTTGAAAAAAATTCAAGGATTTTTTAACCTCACTCTTACCTTTCACTGCGCCAAATGGCAGTGTGAGTGCGTTGTAAATCTCTCTACCTTGACTGCCCTCTGAAAACAAAGAGACAGACTACTGGGATTTTAGTCAGTTTAATGTACTGTTCTGTGCATTGCTCCACCCCTTATTTTCACTCTGTGTATGTCTTTTGATTTCAAACTCAGATGAGTCTCTTCTGTTTCCCCTTTCTTGTTGTATAGAGTCCTACTTTGCAGACTCCATTTATGAGATAAGTTTTCCTCATTTTTCCTCTCGTTCCCCACCTGCCCTTCTTCCTTTCTCCTTTCATTCTTCTTTTAAAATCATCAAAATATACAAAATCAGTCCCAGACCTAACTTTAATTAGATTCCCACTAAGACCTCTGGTGACGAGAATTAAGAGAACATACACTCAGTTCTCAATCTTTAGATGTTTCACTTTGTGGAGTTGGCAATCAGGCACATTCACAGCTATGTGCAGTGGAAAAAAAAAAAAAAAGTGAGTGGTTCAGTAAGGTCTTCAGCCCAGCAAAGACCATGACAACACATTAGCTCACAATATTATGGCCCTCACAACTTCCAGGCTTAATGAGTGGCTTGGCAGAATTGATCAGCTGGTTAGACCTGGAGGTTGCTAGTCCCATTAATGCCTTTTGTTTGCCATTGAAGATCCTTCAGGCTCTCAGAGTATATATGTTAACCTCAACTCACCTCTACTATAACCAGATGAAAAAATGTTCTAAATCACTACTGATTACAAAAAGGCAAATTAAAAAAAATTCTAAGGTACTCTCATCTCTATCAGAAATAACAAGATGGAAGAGATGAAAAAAACAGACGGGCTATAAAATTGCATAATCTCTGACCCAGCAATATCATTTCTATATACCAAAGACATCAAAAAAAAAAAAAAAAAAAGGGGGGGGAGGACCTATATAGACAAAAATATTTATAGCAGTGTTTTATGGCAGAAATTGAAATTGAGGGGATGCCATCAACAGGGAAATGGATGAACAAGCTGTGGCACAGGATTGTGATGGAATACTATTGTGCTGTGAGAAGTGATGAGCAGAGCTTTCTGAAAAACTTAGGAAGAAAATTGAAGTATCATTTTCTCACTTTATTTTCTTGTTTGTTTTTAAAAACAACATGTCTAATGTGGATATATTTGATTTCAGCTTTTTGGAGGCAACTGGAATTATAAGTGACTTGCCCAGGATTACATACCTGTCAGGTCTTACTCCAAGACCGGTGTTCTTATCTACTGTGACACCTAACTACTTCTAATATGGATATATTTTTAATAATTTTATGGTATAATTGACATATTGTTTGCCATTTCAGTATGTGGGATGGAAGGTGAAGGAAAGAGAGAATTTAGAATTCAAAACTTAAAAACAATATTTAAGGGATAGTTTAACTCACATCTGTAGAGAAGGGAAGAATGGATGGTAAAAGAAGTAGAGAATATTATGAAATATAAAATGGATAATTTTTATTATGTTAAATTAAAAGAAGATTTTACACAGTCAATGCAGCCAAGATTAGAAGGAAACAGAAAGCTGGAGAAAATAGGGACATTCAGTCCCTATAGTCCTTTCTCTGGTTGCAAAAGGCTCTCTCTCCATCACAAGTCTATTGGGACTGCCCCAACTGATGAGCATCCACTCAGTTTCCAGTCCCTTGCCACTATAAAAAGGGCTGCTACAAACATTTTTGCACATGTGGGTCCTTTTCCCTCTTTTATAATCTCTTTGGAATACAGACCCAATAGGGACACTGCTGGATCAAAGGGTATGCACAGTTTGATAGCTCTTTGGGAACAGTTCCATACTGCTCTCTCCAGAATGGTTGAATCAGTTCACAATTCCACCAACAATGTATTAATGTCCCACTTTTCCTACATCCCCTCCCAACATTTATCATTTTTTCCTGTCATTTTAGCCAATTTGAGAAGTTGTCAAGAGTCTTCTTGATGTGTATTTCTCTAATCAATAATGATTTAGAGCATTTTTTCACATGACTAAAAATGGTTTTAATTTCTTTAACCGAAAATTGTCTTTTCATTTCCTTTGACCATTTATCAATTGGAGAATGGCTTGTATCTTATAAATTCAGTCAATTCTATTTCAGAATGAGGCTTTTATCAGAATCCTTGGATGTAAATTTTTTTCCTGTTTTCTGCTTCCTTTCTAATCTTGGCTGCATTGGCTTTGTTTGCACAAAATTTTTTTTAATATAATCAAAATTATCCATTTTGCATATCATAATGTTCTCTAGTTGTTCTTTGGCCATAAATTCCTTTCTTCTCCACATATCTGAGAGGCAAACTATCCTTTGTTGTGTGTATGTGTCTGTTTGTTTTTTTACAATACTTATAGTTGTCACCCTTTAAGTCTAAATCATGAAACCCATTTCAACCTTATTTTGGTATAGCATGTTAGGTGTTGGTCAATGTCTAGTTTCTGTTATATTTTCCCATTTTTCCAGCAATTTTTGTCAAATAGTAAATTCTTATCCCAGAAGCTGTAATCTTTGGGTTTATCAAATAGCAAATTACTACAGTCACTATTGTGTCTTGTGAACCTAACCTATTCCACTGATCAACTACTGTGTTTCTTAGCCAGTACTTAATGGTTTTGATGACCACTGCTTTATAATGTAGTTTTATGTCCGGTACAGCTAGACGACCTTCATTTGTTTTTGATTTTTTTCCCCATTAATTACTTTGAAATTCTTGTCCTTTTGTTCTTCCAGATGAATTTTGAAAATTTTTCATAGCTCTGCAATTTCTTGGCATTTTGATTAATTTAGATAGCGTTGTCATTTTTATAATATTCTCTCAGCCTATCCATGAGCATTTGATATTCTTCCAATTGTTTAGTTCTAACTTTGTGTGGAAAGCGTTTTGTAATTGCATTCATATAGTTCCTGATTTTGTTTTGGCAGGTAGAATCCCAGATATTTTATATTATTTACAGTATTTTAAATAGAATTTCTCTTTGTATCTCTTGCTGCTAGACTTTCTTGGTAATTCATAGTTGATGAGTCAATGCAGATTTATTTTGTATCCTGCAACTTTTAAAGTTCTTAATTGTTTCTAGTAGGTTTTTAGTTGAGTCTCTAGGATTCTCTTAAGTATACCATTATATTATCTGCAAAAAGTGATACTTTGGTTTCCTCATTATCCACTCTAATTTTCTTTTTCTTCCCTATTGTTAAAGCTAACATTTCTAATACAACATTGAAAAGTAATGGTGATAGTGGGCAACCTTGTTTGACCCCTGATCTTATTGGGAATGTTTCTAGTTTATCTCCATTACATATAATACTTGCTGATGGTTTTAGATAGATGCTACTGATTACTTTAAGGAAAACTCCATTTATTCCTATGCTCTCTAGTGTTTTTAATAGCCAGAAACTGGAAAGTGAGTAGATGTTCATCAGTTGGGGAATGGCTGAATAAGTTATGAAATTTGAGTGTAATGGAATATTATTGTTCTATAACAAACAATCAGCAGGGTGATTTCAGAAAAACCTGGAGAGGCATGAAATGATACTAAGTAAAGTGAGTAGTACATAGCAATGACAAGACTGTGTGAGGATCAACTCTGATGGACTTGGCTCTTTTCAACAATGAGATGATTCAAGGCAATTCCAAAAGACTTGTGATGCTATCCGCATCTGGAGACAGAACTTTAAAACCTTTAATGAAGTATTTTCACCTTTTGGGGTTTTTTTCCCCCTTTTGATCTGATGACAAAAATGGAAATATGCTTAAAAGAATTGTACATTTAATCTATATTGGATTATTTGCTGTGTTGTGGAAGGAAGAGGGGAGGGGGAATACAAGATTTTACAAAGGTGAATGTTGAAGATTATCTTTGCATATATTTGGAAAAATACTATTTTTAAAAGGGAAAAAAAATGTAAACAATAATAGAATGCCTGAAAATGGAACCGACTGGCCAATCACTTCTTTAAAGATTGTGTAATCTCCACATTTATTATGTCCCTATTTTCTCATTCTATTAGGCAAGACAAAATGAATATATGTAAATGTATACAAAATAAATATAAATAATTCTTGGAGATAAAAGCTTGGAGAAAATGAAAAGAACTAGGATTCTTTGAAACAAATAAAGAGGGAATTGTTTTGTTTGGTTTTCCCCCCCAAAAAAAATCACTATGATTATTTTAAATGTAAAAGGAAAAAAGAAACAAGAATCTCTGGAACTATGTCCAGGTTTAAAACTTTTCCAAAATGAAATAGAGCAACAAAGCAGTAGATCCTTAGGATCCCAGGTGCTATTAATGGAGACCTCTGCTACTAAGAGAGAACAAAATGAGCAAATACTGGTCTGACATTAACAATGAGGGGTCATGTTGTCACTCTGGGAAAGGGATCCATAAAAAATCTTAACATCTGCCAAAACTTCTCAATCCTGACAACTACTACCCACTTCCAGCAATTTATATGGATAACAGCTAATAATAGTAATAGATGATAGGGCAATTGTGGAGAGAAAATGGATGTGAATTATTTTGGCAAATAAAGATGACAAGACTTGGCAAATAGTTGGATATGGATACAGGGGAGGGAGAAATAAAAGCAAATGGAGCTCAGAACTACGGAAGGGGTGACCCTGGTTGAAGGGACAGATATAACACTCAAAAACACACTGGAATAGGTAGTAATTTCGGCACTCCTCACTGAAGGGGAGGATTTTAAGAGAATAAAGCAGATTAGTGAAGTGTTACAATTACTTTTTAAAATATTAATAGGGCTTGGATTTCTGGACCAAAATATTGAAACCACAAATTCATGGCCAGGAACTGAGTGCCTCTAATGAGGTGAGTGATCTGCCTGAAGACTGTCAAATCTCATCAAAAGAGCTGTAAAATATAAAAGAAAAAATATACAAGGTATATCTGCTAAGAAAAAAGAAGACTTTACTTTATTATTTACTTTACTAATACTAATATTAGCCTTACTGCAACAGAATTATTATTTCTTCCTTTTTTCTATTAAAAATATAAAAAATAAACATTTCTCCAACTTTAAATTCTTTCTCGAATTACCTGAAAAAAAACTTCTATCTAAGAAAAGAATGCCTGAAACTAAATCTTCTAGTCTTTTTTTCAAAAGCCTAACCCATTTTGGTTCAGAAAACTGGGTAAAGTTCAAGAACCTATACTAATGTCCCCAGAAAATGTATTAAGAGTCATTACCAGAGGCAGCTAGGTGGTGCAGTGGATACAGCACCAGCCCTGAATTCAGGACGAAGGCAGGCGTTCAAATCTGGTCTCAGACACTTAATACTTCCTAGCTGTGTGACCCTGGGCAAGTCACTTAACCCCAGCCTCAGAAAAAAGAAAAAAAAGAAAAAAAAAAAGAGTCATTACCAGATTTAAGAAATACCTTAACCTAGTTAAAATTCATTGCTCTATCTTTATCCTGACAGGCCTGAATGGTTTATGAAATGATTTTCTGGGATTTAATATCTTAATGTTGTCATTTTAAGGGACAACCTTACTGTTTGATGAACTTTTATTTGAATTCACGTTCTATCACATTGTGAAATTCTATCAATTGTCACTCCCAAGTAGTCTGATATTGGAGAGATTTCAGGCATTATTCATAATGGAGATTATGTAATGGAGATAAAGATCTTTCCAGTAATACAAGGTGAAGCAAAGATGCCAATAATTATTTTCAACACCATGCCAGAAATGCTAGCTATAGCAAAAGGTAAGAAAAAAAAAAAGAAATTAAGGGACAAGTATAAAAAAAAATCTAGCAAATTTGCAGGATGTAAAACAAAGCCACATCAATGTTCAGCATTCCTACATTTTTCTAACAAAATTTAAAAAGGAAAAATTCCATTCAAAATAACACAGAAGCTTTATTAGAGTATCTATTATGATTCCCTGAAAAACTATATAAATCTAACTATGAAACACTACAGAAATAAGAATTAAATAATTGTTGAAATATTAATTACGCACAGGTAGGTCAAGCCAATATAATAAAATTGACAGTATTACTCAATTTAAATTAAAGTTACCAAAATCTACATACCTTTGGACTTACCTATATCATCTATTAATTATAACTCAAATGGGGAAAGGGAAGGAGGGAGGCAGGGAGAAAGGAAGGAATCTATGTGTATAAAATATTCATAGCAATTCTTTTTGTGGTAGCCAAAAAATTGGAAATTAAAGCCATCCTTCCCGGTGAACTGGTAGATAAATCATGTATGGTATGTGAAAGTAATGGAATATGATCATGGCATAAGAATCAAATGAATCAATGTTGTTTGTTGTTGTTCGGTCACACCTGATTCTTTGTGGTTCCAATTAGGATTTTCTTGGCAAAGATAAAAGAGTGACTGTTGCCATTTCCTTCTTCAGCTCATTTTATAGATGAGGAAACTGAGGCAGAGACGATTAAGCATCCAGGATCACAAACAACTGGTATCTAAGGTTAGATTTGAACTCAGAAAGAAAAGTACTCCCAGGATTCCACTGAGCAATCTAGCTGTCCTTAAATCAATGCAGAGTGGCAATTAAAAAAGAATGCAACCTGGGGTTGAATGGACAACAGACATAAGCATGGTGTCCAGAACAAGGAAGCATCCTCTTGAATTCTGCCTTCCAGAGTATATGCCTAGAATATTATTTTCAGTTCTGCGTGTCTCATTTTAGAACACCAAGAATGAGTGACAGCAGATCACAGCACACAATGGTAAATTCAAGAAATTGGAGACATTTAATCAACTGGAGATGTTTATAGAAGATGGGATGATTTGGAATCTGCTTTCAGGTCCCAAATCATAATGGTTGGAAGAATAATTACTTAGATTTGTTCTGTTTAGCTCCAGGATCAAACTAGAAACTGCAGAAAGAAAGATTAAGGCTTGAAACTGAGCAAAACTTTCCAATATGAATTGCCTCAAAGTGGAACAAGCTTCATTCGAAGGCATGGGCCTCCTCCTTGCTGAAGATCGGAGACTAGATGACAATTTATTGGTGATGTTGTAAAGGGGATTCCGCATTCTGTACAACTTAAGCTAAGCAACTTCTAAGGACCTTCCTAATTCAAAATAGAGAATTTTTTTTTTAAACTTTTAACAGAAAGGTTAATGCTTATCTTATTTAGTAAATAGACTATGATAGCATTTTAATCTTTTTTCCCCCTTTTCTTGTGTTTTTTCTCTTTTGGTCTTATTTTTCTTGCACAACATGACAAATATGAAAAAAAATTTTTTTAAAGTTAAACAAAAGGGGGGAAATGATTATGAACTTAAAAGTTGCTAACAAAAGGTCTTGAGCACTTACCTTGTAGAATATCAGTTTTAGAATTAAAAGGGACCTAACTTTCAGCTCCTTCCTTCTGTTTTATACATGTGATGAAACATAAATTCACAGAATTTAAAAGATTTTCTCAATGCCACAAAGGAAATATATAATAAGTAGCTAAAAGAATGATACCACAGTTGTCAAGCTCTATAAAATTAAAAAGCATTTCTATTTGATAAAATTAGATTTGGGGAAATTAATTTTCAAGTTTTATACTGAAATATGCTTATTTCATAGAGATTAGTTATTTTAATTAGTTATTAGCCTCCTAAAAATGAAAAATTATTTTTATCAGTGTAAGAGCTTTCAATATATTATGCTTAGATTTTGTTCAATGCTGAGTTAATAACAGTTTCAACTGTAGGATCACTAGTTTCAAAAGTAATGTGGATGTGTTTTGGCTAAGAACCAAAAACAACTACTAAAGCATATAAACACATGAGTACTAAATAAAATTTAATCAATTTAGTAAAAAATATTTATTAAATGCCTAACATATGCCAATCCCTGTGTTAAGCACTGTGGATATTAAAAAAATAAAATAAAATAAAGGAAGACAAAAAACTAGGAAGGGGGAGGGAGCTAAGGAGGGACACAACACTGGGGATCCCTAGTCAAGCTCCCCATCTTGTTCTGCAGAATTGAAAACTAGCAGAACAGCAGCTGGAAAGTCCACATGCTGGCCTCACAGGCAGGTTCCACCCTCCATCCTATCATCCCAAGGCAGAGGAGGCTGAAAGAAGGTGGAAAGGTGCCCAGTATCTACAGCTGAGTCAGCAGCAACAGGGATAGGCTCTGGAGTGATCAGCTTCACCTGGGAGAAGCATCTTGTTCAGAGCCCAAAAACCAATCCAAATTTTAAGTCACCAAAGATTTATTAAAAGTCTGGTAAGACTCTGGTTCTTACTTCTTTCAACAAAAAGTAAATTCGCCCATCTTTCAATATTTCTCTTTAAACTGAGACCTTCACAGATTAATTGGCTCTTGAACAGGCTCTTAAAGGATAGGTAAAAGAAAAAGTAAAGGATAACATGGAAAGGTGTTCTAGTCTTAAAAGAACAAACTGAGGAAAGGTTAAGAAAAGGAAAAAGTATTTGACAGTCACATTTAAGGATATCCTTTGAGTGGAGTCAAAATATCTGTTTGTAATATTAAGTTTCAAGGAAGTCATGACTTTATTTGCTTGTAACACAAATAATTATATGTTTTTTAAAAGTTGCAAAATCAAACATGACAGCAGCAAGCATATTTACCATTAATTCTGGTTCCTAACACTTCAAAATATTTCCTATTTTTCTACCTCAGTTCAAGTCAACGTGGCTATCTATAATAAGTCTGGTAGTTTGCATCTGTGCTATTTAAAATTGAATTCAGTCAAGCGACTAGTTTCATTCTGTTGCTTTAAAAAATATACTTTCTGTATATATGTGTGTTTGCATGTATAGATATGTACATAAATATTTCCGTGCTGTGAAGCTAGATGTGAAAAAATAGGAAATGAAAAAGTCAGTATGAAAATAATTAAGAAAGGAACTTTTTCCGAAACAATGTAAAATGAAATAAATATACATATAAATCAGATTTAACAGAAATCTAGACTAGTTCTTTTTAATGTTATCTCATTTTTGCCATGAATAAATTTAGCATATTTCCCTAAAATTGTTTTTAACAAATATTTTGACTTTCCCTTAGCTAAGCAAGTTTTCATTTAATATATGAGGCTTAAAGTCTGAGTAACCAACATACCAATAATAGCCTAAGGGGAGAAAATCATGAAACATGCTCTTCTCCTCTTGCAAATCAAGCAAAAGACAAATCCTAGGATAGAATGTTGTCTGTTTCCACTGTCAGACTTTGCTATACTTTCATTATTACAATGGAAAGGTAGATCTCCCCATAAATGATTATTTTATATCTTTGATCATTTCAACCTATTTTTAAGATGAGCCATACACAAAAGGCAATTCTACAAAGAAAATCACATAGGACTGTGACTGTGACATTAACCACAGCTTTTTAGCTACTTCCTAAGCAATGCAGTATCATTTCTATTTCTGCCACTTAGTATCTATATGATTTTGGTTTTCACTTTTCCTACTCTCAATCTGCTCATTTACAAAAATGAAAGGACTGAACTCTATCTAGTTACCTCCTAACTTTTGACTGTACACCTCAACAGTTAAAAATGGTTGATCATATATCCTAAGTATAGGTACATTTATTTATATCAATTACATACATTATAAAATTTAAGACCACAAAAACCAGAAAATTTAAAAGGAGATAAAAATGAACATTTGAAAACATTTTATTTAAAAGTATAAGAAACTTGTTAAATATTAATATTTAAGTGAAAACAATGTGATTGAATACTTCATTAATAAAAAAAAAAAAGTGATCCTAATTAAACAACCATCAATTAAACTGGTGAAGTTTTAAGTTCATTTATTTCAACACCTAGTTTTAATGGCTGTTGAGTAACAAGATATCTCACAAAGATATCGTAAATCAAAATGGAAGTACATAATTGGCTGTGCTTACTAAATCACCATACCAATTTTTCAATCCCAGGCAGCAATCATTCAAAGTATTCTGTTCTGTTTTGTTTTGTTTTAAATCAACTCTTTCATTTCCATTACCCCTCATGATAATCCACTGTTCCCACATTTTAACATTTTTTCACAAATTAAGCATACAACTTATTTTCAATACATTTAAACTGAAATTTATTAGACTGTTAACAAATTAAAATATTCCATTTAAGATTTTTTAAAGTATGCAGGTAAAATTTTCTAGGTAAACATCACATTTAGGAAACCAAACAAATGCCTCAGTAACAGGATTAAGTAAAAGTCATTCATTATATATGGTAATTAAGCTAATCTTCATCATCAGCCTTCTAAGTCCACAGAGAGTCAATAAAACCAACACATTTAGTTGAGGGAAGGGGAGTGGATCTGGGGCAAAACAAACTTTTAAAATTATTCTTAAAAATTTAATCTGCAATGCAGGTTTTCATTTATCCATGCCTGATCATCCTGTTTTGATTTATTGTTTTACTGTAAAGATGAAAAAAGGAAAGGGAGGAAAGGCTTCTGTGGTAGTGACTGATAAGCACTGACCCAGGAGGCTTGTGATAGCCATGTAAGTGAAAGGCTGCCAATCTAATGGAGTGTGGGCTGAAGACCAAAGCCCTAGGAAACGAGTGGAGAAAGTAGCTACCATCTCTAAGAGATGAACTGAGTAGCCTGTCTGACCACATGGGAAATAAGAACACAACAGACTTTTGAAGGTACTGTGGGATGTGCATGCCATCTCCCCCCTTTCAAAGTGGCCGAGCTAACATTCTAGCAATCGGATGACTACCACTGCCACTTCACTTTGGAGAGCTAAAGATGTCTAAGGCCCATTCTAATTCTGTGGCTCCTATGCCCAATAATAGAGTTAACAAACAGCCACTCTAGCACCAAGTAAAACCATTCAGACGAACAGTGATTTTCTAAGTAAATATAAATGATCAATAGCTTTAGTAAAGGTAGGAAGCAAAATATTAGAAAATTTTTTCTGCATTTCTAAATAACGAAGAAGGAAGAAATCAAGAAAAAACACTAAAAGTACAAAAAAAAAGCATAAAGTACCTAGAAGTCAAAATAAATACAATAAAGGCTTATAAAAAATACAGTTACAAAACAGGAAGACTTAAGTAACTGGAGTGCTAACCAGTGATTTTTGCTGGGCTATCTAGCAACATAAAAATACCAACCTATATTCATGGTATATAGCTCCTCAAAGTTTTGTGCTCCCTTCTGTTTCTTCAGTTATAGAGGATGTTAAGAATTGTAGTGTGGGTTTTTCAATTATTTTTGACTATTAAATATGAACTCCTTATCCAAGGATTCATGAGCAGGACGGGCTGTCAGAGGAAGTGAATGTCAATTTTCACATTCTTGGTAAAATGGAATCAGAATAAGAGCTGTGAGACAGTTGTGAGGCAAAGAAAGGAACTCTCTGTTTTTGTTGTATACCTAAAAGTAATAAAATATTATCAGGGGATATCTGGTCTTCTCTTATTGCAATATTTATAATTACTTGCAAAAAGACCACCAAAAAATTAATTGTACTTTATCAATTGCTCATGGTTCCACCACATACTGGTACCAGTGAAACTCTGGGCTTCAATGTACTCATTTGTAGAAGTAAAGTGCTAAGCAAGATCACCTCTAAACGATGATCCTTGAACATCCTCTCTTTACCAAACAGGACGTAATTTCCTATATGAAATACCCTGGGCATCCCCTTCACCTAGAAGTTATAACAAAAATAGACACATGAAGAGGTAGAGAAATTTTATGCGGAACTCTGTAAGACTTTCCAAATTCAATCAATGATCACCCTCAGTGACTTCAATGCAAAGTGGGAAAAAATGAAGAATCATTGTTAAAAGAAATGAAAAGCCTCAGAACTTCAGACATGATTAAGACCAATTCACAAATAGGTGAGTGGTCAATGACACAAATAGATTTCAAAAGAAATGCAAATTGTCAATACCTTATGCCAGATTGCTCCACATCAATTATGAGAAATATTTTTACTTCATAGACAGCAAATTAGCAAAAACAGCAATGAAAAAAAAAAAAAAAGCAAGGTTGCAGAACTAATAAGAAAACAGATAGGACATAAACAGATATGACATAGGCACTGGTGCTAAAATGGTGAATCAGCTTGATTATCTTGAAAACAATTTGTGATTATTCAAATAAAGGCATTAAACAGTTTTTATACTTTAACCAAATGACCTATAATTCTAGAACCTTGATAGAAAGCTCTCACATAGAACAAAAGAGTCACAGAAGCCCCCCCCTTTTTTTTTTTGCAAAGGCAAAAAACTGGAGAAAAGATGGTCAATCATCAAATGAAGTTAGACAAAACAGTACATAAATATAATTTTAAATTATGGCATAAGAAATGATGAATAAGGAATTTAAGTAAGCATGAGATCTGTATAAACTGATACAAAATAAATTAAGCCTTTTTTTTTTGTCCTGGAGAAAGAATGATAAATGTACCTCCCTTTACTTGGCAGAAAGGCAGAAAAGTAGGTGTTGACTTGTTGCATGGAATCTTTGTTTAAAGAGAAAGTTGGTAGTGAAGGAAAGAAAAAATATCCAAAAACAAAAAGTCTTCAATACACTTTTTTTTTTTAAAATAAAAGGAACTGAACCATATACACAGAATGATGAATTCCATCTATCAGTATAATGTGGGAAATGGCCTTGGAGGTCACGACAAACTGTTCTAAGATACTTATCCAAATGGCTCTCTGTCCCACCAAGTGCAAACAGTATTAAGAGAACAAAAAGAGAAAACATGAGCAGTGGAAATAGCTCTGTTGTTAAAACAGGGGAACATGGTTCCACCACATACAGGTAACTCCGGGCTTCAATGTACTCATTTGTAGAAGGAAAAGTGCTAAGCAAGACCACCTCTAAACGATGATCCTTTAACCTCCTCTTTACCAAACAGGGCATAATTTTCTATCTGAAATACCCTGGACATTCCCTTCACCTAGAAGTTATAACATAAGTAGAAACCATCCAGAGAAGAGCAACTCTATTAATTCAGGAAAGCAGAGGTCAAGAGAATATAGTGAAAAGATGAGAACTCTTCAATCAAGAAAAATGAAGGCTGAGAAGGGATAAAGTACCATTTGGCTAAGATAAATTCAGATCAGGACCAAACCTCAAAGTACTGGAACAAGGGGCATCCCTTTAAAGACTGAGATAAATAAAATAAGAATTGGAAGGACTAGTCCACAAAACCCATAAACTTCTGGAACACACCGTCACAAAGACAAGGCTGAACAGAGAGAACAAAGATAAACATACTGCGGATATGCCACAGGTAACTAACATAGATTAGGACATTTGGGTTTATAGTTTTAAAACCCCTTAGGGGACATCCAAGAGGACAAGCAACCCTAGGTGACCATCAGCTACTGCACTGGGTCAACAACACAGCCCTATGACACTGTGTAGCAAACGATTGGTGATTCTTCTCTTCCCAAGGTTCAATGTTAATATGTAAGTTCTTGGTGTCCCTTTTCCTAACACGGTGGTTTTTCCAGGTTTGTTCAGTTAAGAGACAGAATTTATTCAAGATAACATTGAAACTGGAAGTAAATATGTATAGGTTAATTTTTTACATGTTGGTTCATTAGATCAAACATCGAAGGGTATGCACAAATAGGCTAAAGCACTAAAGTGATGTGTTAGCACAAAAGCACAGGAGCTGAAAAAAGGCAATTCCATAATTTCTTGCCAATCAAAAATCAAATTTTTTGTCTATGTAAAAAGTAACTTATGTAATGATATAAAAGTAATATATTCCTAGGTTGAGATGAGGATTCAAACAGAAGTCCTAGAAACAGAGTTTCTGTAAAGATCTCATGAGCTCATGGCAAGGGCAATTAAAGGGACCCATCTTCTTTTGGATTTAAGACACAATCTTACTATTTTCCCATTTTGTTCCGATTTTTCTTTGTATCTAACAAGAATACAGTAGCAAACAAATTGACTAGGAAGCTCTTTTTGAGAACAACACTTGTCCTCTTCCCTTTAAAAGAAGTTCTCAGCACTGGGTCAGTAATACAGCCTCTCCTGAATAAGCTAAGGACACAAAGGGATGGGATCCAGTTTTGGGCCCCGCAGAGGCAGACCACACCAGGTGTAACGCTGGGGACCAGTGCCAGGCAGAATCCATAAAAACACTGACAAAAAGCTAGAGATGGGGAGACCCCCAAGAGATGGCGTCTTTCTTTTCCCTCACCTCTGACTCTGGGGGTCCTCTCACCTTGGGCCGGGGCTAGTGCAATAGCACTTTGTCCCATTTATCCTGTATATATACGTAGCTGTTGGTACACGTACACGTAGTCTCCTCCACTAAAACATGAGTTTTCATCAGTCAATAAATATTTATTCAGCTTCTGCTACCTGCCAGGAACTACTCTCTGACCAATGAGGTTTGAGTCCTATGAAAGAAGACAAGAAAAGGAAGCTGGAAGCCGGGGAGGGTGTAGGAGGATGGAGTCCAAAGGGGCGCAAGCAGATGGGAAATGGAGCGATGGCCCCTCCGAAAAAGGGCACTTTAGAGAGCAGCCTCGGCTCCCCTGTGCTCTTCCAAATCAGAGGATCGGAGGGTACCGATAAGATGTAAGTACAAGACCAACGAGCTCTAGAAAGAATGAGAAGGTTCCTTTTGGTGTGCAACCTAGGGGGCATGTTGGAGTCCAAAGGAGGGCGCTTTCTTGGCATCCTCAGAGCTCAGCAAAGGGCCTGGCAGATGATAAATAAGTCAATGCTGTTTTGACTGACTATAAATATTTATAATTTTCTTGCTTGCTTTCTCAATGAATGGAAAGGAAGGATTGGGAAGAAATTCCAAGGTGAAAATAAAATAAAACTGAATTTAAATAAATGCTTGTTGACTGATGCTACACTCCGGAGTATATTTAGTAAGCCTGATCTATCACTTTTACTAGGTAAAAGTAGTGACAAGCTTATTATTGGAATCCTCTTAACAGAAAAGCAGACACTTATCCCATTTGAAGCTAATCACACAAAGAGAAGCTGCGAGGATGGTCAAAAAGAAGCCAGCCTTAATAAGAAATACAATTTCTGCCAGTCAGAGGCAACATCCTCTCTGGCAACTGAAATCCCCCCACAGCCTCCACAGCTAATAAGCCACGGTTTGTTTGGTTTTTTTCTGCCAAGATTAAATGAGGTTTAGAAAACACCCATTTTTCTAAAAAAAAGTCATTGTTTTAAATCCACAGGATGAGGTTTTCAGCATCAGCAATCCCTTCCCTAGAAAACAAGGACGCTTCCACAGGGTCCCGTTCGTGAGACCAAGAGGAAAACGGGGCTGTTCGGGTTTACAGACATTTGGCTTTCTACAGTCTTTCGGAAGGAGGGAGGGGAGAGAGAGAGAGAAGGAGACAGAAGAGGGAGAGAAAGAGGAGAGAGAAAAGAGGACACAAGAAAAGAGACAACTGGGAAGAGGAAGAGCGAGGAGAGAAAAGAGGCGACAGAGACAGAAAGGAGGACAGAGAAGTTCAGAGAATGAGAAGAGAAAGAGGGATAGAGAACAAGGAGGAGAGAAAACGAGACTAGAGACAGACAGACGGCGGGAGAGAACGTTCGCGTCCGATAAATCACAACAAAGGAATCCCACCCAGCGATGGGAAGGGGGCCGCGGCAGAGGCTCCCGCTGGGATTCCAGGGTTTGGGGGCGTTCCTGCCCTTCCCCTCCCATTCTGAACGCTTTTCTCTCCCTCTCCGGCCTAACTGCACACACTCACACACACACACACACACACACACACACACAACACACTCTCACAGCTATTTGTCACACACAAAGTAACACCGCGCCCATTCCCCCGAACACTTTCCGGGGGCCCGACCTCCGGGCGGACGTGGCGGGGCCCGCGGAGGCCCGCGCCTCAGGCCCGAGCAGCAGCTGGAGGCGCACAGCTGGAGGCGCACAGCCGGGAGGCCGCGGGCGCTGGCGCTGCAGCTGCTCGGAGCCTCGCGGCTGCGGGCCAGAGGGGGAGGGGGCGAGGGGCCCTCCGACGGCTGCCCCCGTGGGCCGGGGGCGACGGCCAAGACTCACCGTCCCGGGACCCCAGCCAGGCTGAGCAGGAGCTGGAACGAAAGACAGTCGGAGTCCCGGGCCCCAGCCCCCGCTGCTGCCGACGCGACCGCTGCAGCTAGCCAGCCCCGAAGCCGCCACCGCCGCCTTCCTCCTCTGTTTTGATTCGATTGCCCACGTCACTGCTTGCCACGAGACCCGGATCTGCCGGCTCCCGGAGCCGGCGCAACAGATTGCAGCAGCTAGCGCCCGGGCGCGCGCCCCTCCCTCCCCCCATCCCACCAAAAAAATAAAAAAAAAGTCATGCCAAGTGAGCATGCGCAGGGTCCCAGCCCTGGATGAGGCGTCGGGAGTTCCGCGGGGAAAGGGGGCGGGGCGGAAAAAATAAACTAAGCGGCGGGGAGAGGCTGAACGAGGCGGCCGCCGGAGATCGGGGCGCTCCGGGAGGTCTTAAACTGTGGGTCCCGGGGTGCTCCGACGCCGGCTTTAGGCTTTCGTCGGGAAGGGAGGCGTCCCAAATGAAGAAATGAGGTGGGGGAAGAGTCCAGCCCGGAGCCAGAGGGCGGGGAGCAGCCTCCGCTGCCAGGCCCGGGGCCTTGCTCCGCGGTGGGAGGCTGCAGAGGGTACAAGACGGGGTACAAGAGCCCGGGCCTTTAAGGCAGACGCGATCACGCCGGAGTCACAACGGGATTCTTCCGCGTTTGGGGCGTTTTTGCCCCTCCCCAGCCCAACCTGGCAGTCTGGGGCAGCCAGTGAACCTTTTTTAAATGCATAAAATAAAATACTTAGCATTGCGAGAGAAACTAGTTATGTCGAAATGCGTTTATCGAAAAAAAAATTTTTTTTAAACCAGTTTCCAAACCTTACGTTAAGAATCCCTGCTCTAATTCAACCCCTCTGGGACGCGGAAAAGTTAAATGACTTCCCAGTGTCAACACCACGAACACATGAGAGCAGGATTTGGACCCAGGTCCTCGGACCCCAAATCCACAGAGCTGAGGGCACAAGGACAGGGACATGCTTCTGTTTTCCGTTCCCTCATTTGTACAATGAGCTGGAGAAGGAGACGGCAAAACACCCTGGTACCTTTGCACCCAAATCTCCAAAGGTGTCACAGAACTGGACTCCCTAAATTCCTTCCTTGTTTGGGTCATCTTCCCGGGAAGAGAAATTTACTCGTGAACAGCATTATGCACTCCTAGAACGACAGAATTTTTAAGCTACTAAGGAAAGGAAAAATAAGAGCTGGGAAACTGTACAAAGATCTCATTTGATCTCATTAAACCACCTTACGAGTTGGGCTGCTGATATCCCCATTTAATAGATGAGGAAATTGAGTTAGAGGGTAAGTGACAGGCCAGAATCACACAGCTAATAAGTGTTGGAAGCAAGAACTGATCAAAAACCTTTCTGACTTCGGCCCCCAGCCCTATCCACAGTGGATCCATCCACCCACTCTCTCACAGATTATTTCATCGGAATAATCCCTCATTTTATATCTCCTTACTTGTATAAAAATATATTATCATGTTTCAAATGCATAGGACTAACTAAAAATGAGGAAATACAATAAAATAAGTAAGGCGTTCAAACTAAATTACTTTTAAAGTTCTTTCTAGACATGGATTCTAATTCCTGCTCTTTTTCTGCTATCCTGTGAACTTTTTTTTAACAAGTCATAACTAAAGTTTCACCTGTATAAAGGGCAAGTGCTCCTTAAGATTTGTGAGAACCAAGTAACTTATTTGTATACCCCATTATTCATTGATTTGTGAATGAAGCTGAATTCTAACATGTTCCCTCCCCCCCCCTGCGGCTGGGGTTAAGTGACTTGCCCAGGGTCACACAGCTAGGAAGTGTTAAGTGTCTGAGTTCACATTTGAACTCGGGTCCTCCTGAATTCAAGGCTGGTGCTCTATCCACTGCGCCACCTAGCTGCCCCGAATTTTAACATGTTAAATATAAAACATACTCCTCTGTAATTAGTAAAGAACACTTTGTATTAAAATAAAAATACTTTATACTGGTGCCCCAGCATCTCAAAAAATAAAATAAATAAAATTCCGTCTAACTCTATAGTCCTATGAACTAGGTAGGCCTTATATATGAAGTCTTTTCTGACCAAACCCACACTCCTCATCCCCATGATTAGCTCTTACTCCCTCCTAAAATATCTCAAATATACTTATCTGTTTATTTGTCTGTTTGAGGGCAGAAACTTTTTTCATTTTTATTTTCACAGAGCGTAGCACAGCAATCCACACATAGTAGGTAGATGCTTCATAAATATTATACTTCAAAATGTTAGTGTCAAACTGTCCTAATCATCATCTTTACCTTACTTGTAAGGTACATCTGTTTTGAATTCCTATAGATTTCATTTTGGAGGTTCTGTAGCATTCCAGGTCTAGATGCTTAGCTATTGATGAATCAAATTAGCATGATGTGATACCCAAATGAGAACACTTAGAGATCCTTTCTGGATGTCACAAGAGCATCTGCGTAGTGCAGTGTATAGAGGGTCAGACCTAAAATCAGGAAGTCTCCTCTTCTTGAGTTCAAATGTTCATTTGAATACACATTATCTATGTGAATCTGGGCAAGTTACCTACTCCTTTTTACCTTAGTTTCCTCATCTATAAAATGAGTTGGAGAAGAAAAACATTAGTATGTCTTTGCCAAGAAAATCCCAAACCAGGTCACAAAAGTTGGACACAACTGAAAAATGGCTCAATAATATTAAATTTTTCCTGGACAAAGTTTGTTGGTACTTATTTGAATTGATTCAATGACAACTATTTATTAGAAATATTTTCTTTTGGAACTATCAAACTGTGCATACCCTTTGATCCAGCAGTGTTTCTACTGGACTTGGAATATTATTGTTCTATAAGAAACGATCAGCAGGAAGACTTCAGAGAGGCTTGGAGACACTTACAGGAACTGATGCTGAGTGAAGTGAGCAGAACCAGAAGATCATTGTACACAGCAACAACAAGATTATATGATGATCAATTCTAATGGACATGGCTCTTCTCAACAATGAAATAATTCAGGCCAATTCCAATGATCTTATGAAGAAGAGAGTCATTTGCACTCAGAGAAAGGCTGTGGGGACTAAGTGTGGACCACAACATAGTAATTTCACTTTTTTGTTGTTTGCTTGCATTTAATTTTCTTTCTCAATTTTTTTTTCCTTTTTGATCTGATATTTCTTATGCAGTATGCTAATTGTAGCAATATATATAGAAAAATTGCACATGTTTAATATATATTGGATTACTTGCCATCTAAAGGAGACACTGAGGGGAAGGGAGGAAAAATTTGGTTTTGCAAGGGTGAATGTTGAAAATTTTTCATGCATATGTTTTGAAAATCAAAAGCTTAAAAAAAAAGTAAAAGAAAAAAGAAATACTTCCTTTTGGACTTTGCTCAGGATATCCTGCTTGACAAGGGTGAACACCTTTGGCAAATATATACATATATATGCGTATGTGTGGGTGTATACATAGATATAAACACATATGTACATATATAAACAAGCATATAAATGTGTATGATATATAAACATATATATAAACATACATAAACACACATATAAACATTTATAATATGTAAGTGTACATAGATTAAACACGCAAACAGGTACAGTGTATAAATGTACTCATGTAAACATACATAAGTGCATATATAACACATGAAGATATATATATATATATACATGTGTATATATATATAAATACACACAAACATACACATACACATACACAAAGATATGAGCATACACATATATCTTGTTTTATGCCATACTGGTAGAGTTGAATTGTTATCTCTGTGGTTACATTTATCAAGAAAATTTACATAATAAGATATAGTAATAAAAACATGTTCATCACTCATTGTAGATTAAATTTAGAAATCTCCAGTGATGGTTGCAGGACGGAAGTTTCTTTGAATAGCATTTTATTGATAGAAAGACAAAAAAAGGAGAGGACGATCAAGGGTCCACTTCCCTTTGACATTTTCTCTATGTATACCAAAGCTACTTGAATATACTGCTCCAAGAGGATCAAGGACACCATAAGGCTGATATCCTGACTTTCAGGTGAACTGGATTTAAGTGAGAGCTGAGAAAAGCCCAGGAAAGGTCCCTGAATAGCAAGTCATTAAGTATGTTTAATTTCTTCAAGGTCTCAGTTACCTCTTCTGTTAAGTACTAGATTATCTCTAAAATGCATCGAACAATTCATTACATCTACTGCTACTACACTCAAGGCACTCTGCTGAGTCCCATATAGAAATATATTTTAAAAGTCCTTTTAAGTTTCTCTAGAAATATTCAAAAACAATATTTTCCTCCAAAGTCTTTCAAACTCCTGGGAAAGCCCCTTGGAAAGGGAGATGATAGGTCAAAGATTAAAATGCTTTTCATTAACTGAATCAATTAAGGGTGGTAACCAGAAATTTAGTGGAGTAGTCTTTATAATTTCTGCCTCTACAATGATTGCCTAGATTCACTTAAGGACAGAGTCCTCTTTTGTACTCAAGATAATCAACTTTTGAACAGCTCTAATTAATTATTGGGAAATGTTTTTCCTGATGTCAAGCCTAAATTGACTTATTTGCAACTTCTACCCTTTGCTCCAGGTTCTGCCCACCAGAGCCAATCAGAACAGATCTGATCTCCCATTCAAAAACCTTTAAAATTTCAAGATAGCTATGAAGTCCTACTTGGGCTTTTTTCAAGCTAACCACTTTCAGGTTCCTTCCCCTAATTCTCACATGATAATAACTCAAAACTCTTCACCACCATAATTTTCTTTTGTTGGACATTTTCCACTTTATCAATGTCCTTCAACTGTAGCTGAACCGAACAAAATATTCTAGATATGGTTTGAACAAGGCACAGTAAAGACGCTTAGAAACTATGTCTCTCTTACTAAAGCCTGAGATCACATTAATCTTTGAGTAGCTGCATCACACTACTTTTGAACTTATAACACCAAGAAAATAATACTGTGTATATATATATATATTCATTTTTAAAATTTTGAGTTCCAAAGTATCTCCCTTTAGCCCTCCTTTTCCTATTGAGAAGATAAGCAACAATAATAAATATTAGCTACCTTTTACAATTAAGAAATAAAAAATAATTGTGTTTCCAAAATTTTAAAAATATATTTTATTAAAAAGAGATGCCCTGATCCCAGATGTTCCCAATCTATTGGTATGATACAAGCTTCTAGTACCTGTTGGCTAAACATGTTTAATATCTAGCCTTATTAACATGAATAAACCTCACTGTTCAGATATTTTTTTAACTCCATGTATCTGTTTTAAAACACATTTTAATATTCTTACTAATTTATAATACTATCTTTAATAGCACCATGCAGCATTAATTATGAATAGGTTAACCCCATCAGAAATAACAAAATTAATTTATTGCCTCAATTTCTACAAAACACATATTCATGAATTTGATATTTCAATATCCATAAATAGCATTTCAATGGTTTATTTAATTGTTTTTCATTTACCTCTGCTTCCTTAAATTTTCATTCGTTTTGAAACATAACAGCCCACTGTATTAGATTCTCTCTTTCCCATCTCTCTTTCTGACTCACCAGATTTCATTGCCAGCCTCAGCTGTTTGCTGGCTTTGGAAGCTCCCTTTATTCCTGAGGCTTTCTTATTTTGACACATCCTTTGACTCTTGTTACTACCTTTTCCTATTGACGAGTTCCTCCCAGAACCCTCATTTTAAGGAATGACTCCTTCTTGGCTTTGCTTTGGACCCTTGGACTTTGCCACTATCTATCCTACCCCTCTTATGTGTAGTATTACTCCATTAAAATGTAAATTACTTAAGAGCAGAGATTTTCTTTTTTCCTTCTATTTGTATTCCCAGAGCTTAGCACAATGCCTGGCACATGGTAGGAGCTTAAAAAATGCTTGTAGACTTGACGTGGCTTGATTTAATTAATTTAAATTTAACTTAAAGCAAGCATAACAACTGAATGTAAGTCAACATAGTTCCCAATAGTCTTTCAAAATGGACCTAGAACAATTCTGCAATGTTGATTGTAAGCATTTTGTTCTTCCCATCTCCTATTAAGATAACATAATAAATCATGACTTTTCTATCATGTGAAGTTGACATTTATATATGTATTCATATGTATCCAACTTTAGAAAACATGACATATAATGTAGCAACGTGAGCTTTGAAAACAAATAAAAGAGGAAATTATTAATATCATAGACTTTAGAGCTGGAGGGAAATATAGAGATCATGTAGCCCTTCTCATGTATTTTATAAGTGAAGAGATTAAAGAGAGGTGAAGTGACCTATCTCAGGAACACAGATAATAAGTAGCTGGGGTTTAGACTCAAGCTCAAGTTTTTAAATGTCAAATCCAATGCTCTTTCCATTAGGGTAGAACACATATTATTTGCATCACAAAAAGATATTCAATTTATGAAAAATAATTCCACTACTAGGCATAAAACCCAAGGTCAAAGACATAAATTTTCTATATACACCAAAATATTTACAACAGTAATTCTTGCAATAGCAAAAAAAATGGACACAGAACATGAACTTATTGAGAATTGATTGAACAAATCATGAAATAACAAATCAATGTAAAAAAATATGTTGTTGTGCCATAAAAAACAAAAACAAAATGAGAAATTCAGAAAAAAATGGAAAGACTTCAATGAATTAAATCAGAAAGAAGAAAGCAGATCCTGGAGAACAAGATACACAATGGTTATAATAATTCAAATGAGAACACTAAATGGGAGCCAATTTCAGATTAAATGGAATGACCTTTTTAATCTTAGTCCTCTATGATAAAATACATTTCTTATAGGATTTTTTGGCTGGGTGCAAAATATCTTCTGAATTATTCTGTGCTGCCTCCAGTTCCCCTAGTTATCCTATCACTGGCATCAAATCTGGCTAGTGCAGGAAAGAACCAGGATAAAAAGTATGATTTGCCTAGAAGGAGATATTCATTACTCAGTTGTTAACATTTATGGAACCTAACCAAATTTAGTATTCTCTCCACACCATCACCATGATTCTCTAATATTATGATTAAAATTCTACAATTCAATTCAATTTGCATTTATTATAAGTGCTTATGTGCCAGGTGCTAGAAATACGAAGACAGGAGGTCAAGGGAGGTGCTAAGGTTAAACAAAATTCTTTGACTTCAGATTAACAATGTGAGAAGAGGAAGAGAGGTATCTTATAAGCAGTCTTTTTGGTGTCTTAGGTGCAGAAATATTCATTTGGATAGGGATATAAAAATGGGTCCTTCTTTTCCTAATTTCTCTTCAGAAATTTGTGAAGGAGGTTGTATTTGAAATGGGCAGCAGGGTCTTTGTTCAGGTAGAATATTGAACATTGGAAAGGAAGAGGTCAGAAATAAGAGAGAAGAGATGAGTGTGGAAAAAACCTTCAGATATTGGTAGAAGGTGCACATTAAAATAGTAGCTTAAATTTGTTTGTATCCTTAATAAGAGTTTACATTTGTATACATTTCTACATATGTTTATAACATATATATATGTGTGTGTGTATGGATATATAGATATGTATGTATGTATATCTAACAAGCACTTTAGGAGGAAGGTAGTTGTTTCAAGAACTATCATCCTTTAATTCCAATAGACTTGGGATGGAAAATGCCATCCACATCCAGAGAAAGAATTGTAGAGACTGAATATGCATCAAAGCATAGTATTTTCACCTTTTTTTAAAATTTGTTTTTGTTTGCTTGTTCTTATTTGTGTTTTTTATATCTTTTGGTCCGATTTTTCTTGTGCAACATGACAAATATGGAAATATATTTAAAAGAATTAAACGTATTTAACCTATATTAGATTGTTTGCTATCTTGGGAAGAAGGGAGGGAGAAAAATTTGAATTCAAAATCTTACAAAAATGAATGTTGGAAATTATCTTTATGTGTATTTGGAAAAGTAAAATACTATTGAGGGAAAAAACAGAATGGAGAACTAAAGTTCAGAAATATAGCTGGTCTGATAAGGCAAGAACTTGAAAACAGATTATGTCCAATTCGATTTTCATTACATTACACTGCCTTAGTATAAAAAGATATGTAAGATTCTTCTCTTTTTTTTTTTGGCTGAGGCACTTGGGGTTAAGTGACTTGCTCAAGGTCATATAAGATTCTTTTTAAAAAAAAACACTCAAGAGTTCAGCTTTCAGATTTCACCTAGTATTTAACAATAATGGATCTGAGATTTTCAGTGAAGAGACTATCCTACATGTTCCCACGCTTTTCTCTGGGAATTCCTTGCTTCTATCTGTTGCCATATTGGGCAAACCTTTGGGTTTTTAGCAAGATGGACTCTCTTTTCTCTATAAATGTCAGCAGGATGCCTCCTACAATCTAGAGACTGTCTAGCAGGTCCATTTCCAAGTCAGTGTAACATACTTCTCTCTCCTTTTGGCACTCCTTGAAATATAAATGATGTTTGTTGGCATCTACTTCACACAGTTGTTTGAGGGTCAACTAGGATAAAGTATGTAAACCTGAAACACTACTTAAATTTTAGCTGTAATAATTATTTTAATAAAATAGTATCCTATTCAATAGAGAAATAAGGCTGTTGTCAGCGGTATGTACTGGTACAGCTTGTCCTTTGCAAGTACAGCCTGTTGAACGTCGAATGCTCTGAATTGCATCCTTCCAAGGCCATCTGAAATCTCTGGGCCCAGCAGGGACTCCTGGGGCAAGCTGACTCATTCCAATCATTGACTGTTTGATCAGCTCCCTGTGGGTCCATGGGTACACAGCTTCTGCTGCTCAGCGCTGTGGCTCCCAGATTTTGTTCCCCTTCACTCTCCTTAGCAGAGTCCAACAAAGGCTCAGAGCCTGGATATGGTTCCAATATCTTCAATGCCTTTTACTTGTACTAGCTCTCAAGTGTCCAGCCTCTTCCTTCTCTCTCTCCTCATTCCCTATTCTTGCAAAAGGGTCTAATAAAATCATTAAAATTGAAGCATCAGTGACTAGTACAGTGACTATACACATCTTAGTCTTCCGGTACCATCTGTTTCTTCATTGAAGATGAAGCCTAAAGAAGCTTGGAGTGGGATTTCTCTTTGTAGGATAGGGGGAGAGAGTACATGACTTGAACTTAGTTTGTGATTAATTGGTAATTACTTTTATTGTTGTGATTGAAGGGAGGAAATTTAGGCAATGAAAAAATAAGAAAAATGTGTGGAAAAAAAGGGTCATAGAAGGGCCTTTCTACCACCTTCTTTTCTATAGTAAATGTAAAATCAAAGTATCATTGAATATAAAACAGAGAGTGATAAAAGGCTCATGCATCCAGAGCTAAGGGGTACCTCAAAGGTCAATTAATCTAATTCCTTCCTTTTGCAGAAGAGAGAACAGATGCTTGGGGAAGGTTCCTATTACTATGAAAGTATTAAGTATTAGAGGCAGGTTTAGAAACCAACACCTTGATTCCAGAGTCTCTGCTTTTTCTAGTGACCAAGAAGAGAAATAAGCACTCAGAGAATCATGATGCATATTAACAAAAAACAGAATTAAAACAGAATTCAGTAACAATGTATAACTTTGCTTAAACTTGCTTATGAAGCTAAGATTTAAACATCGTTAAGACATGAACCAGTTTTGAAATCCTGCCAATTAAGCTTTTTGCATTTTACCTTAGCCCTGAACCAACTACACTGTGTCAAAAAAAAATGCCATTGAAATGGCCAAAGACTTCTCTTTGGTGGCCCATTCTCCAGTGCAGAAGTTTCCCTGTCTGTTAAGTACTTCTTTTGTGACTATAACAAATAGCATCTGGGAGATGCTCTCACTATCTGTTGTACACCTCCTTCAAAGTCACAAAGTCACACACTGAAGCAAAGGAAACAAGAAAAGCAATAGCCTCCAGAAACCCTGAAGTAAGTCGGAATAGTGGCCATAAGGGTGAGGGGAGATTTGCTATGGAGTAGATGGAGTAGAAAAATACCCTGTCCTCTTCCATTCCTCTATGAAGTGCCATATTGCCACCTTCAGGTGGCATCCCAGATAAGAGATCAGAAAGAAGATAACTTTTCTTTTATTAGATAATATCCCTTCCACCTCTGCTGCTGTCACAGCACAGGGGGAGAACTGATGGACAGTTCAGTATTTACTATGGCATTCTATTCTAAGTCCTTTCAGTGCCGGGCCATTGCATCTTCAGAAATAGTCAGAAGTTCAAGCATTAAGTCGACATGTCTCATAAATCCTCAGAATTTTCCAGAAAAGTAAAAGTTAGTTACTACCACTGACCAAGAGAAGAGACCTCTCTCTCTTCCCCCTTTCTCCAGCTCTTTTCTGGTTCATGGACCCAGAAGTAGAGGTCCATGGGACTGGAATACAGGTAACATCAGACTTTTTAAAAGTATTAGTTTTGCTGTACTATTTTTTTCATTCCTTATTCCTTTTTCTTTATTATATGGAATGATTCTCTAAAACGAATTTAATGGGAAATTCAGGCAATATTAAAACAACAGATTAAAATTAAAATTATTTTTAAATGGACTAATATTTATTGATATTGTATATTAAAATCAGACTTAATTACAAGTGATAATCAGTCTTATTTAGAAAAAAAAGATGTAAAATAAGTGTTTTTTTTAAAAATGATTTTATAAGCTATTCTTGAGAAAAATTATAGGGTTCTTATAACTTGAAGTATGGTCCTTTTTGTGGTATCATGGGAAAAGTGTCCCTTCTGTATTTTTTTGCCTCACTATTTTTTCCCCTACTAACATGCTCAGGTATTAGTGTGCTTGTTCCTCTTTCTAATTATGATTATTGTTCTATCTGCTCTCTGAAGTAATATTCCTGAGGAAGAAGACTGAAAGGAGAAAAAATAAATGCTTACTAACTGAAAAAATTATTTTAAAAATTAATAACTGCCTATCTAACAGATTTATTGTGAGGATGAAAAAGATTCCTTTAACAATTAAAAAAGAGGGTAGAATGATGTGGTAAAGCCATTGTCAGGAATCATGTGAACTCTAACCAAATCCATCTTGTTGCCATCATCAACCTTATCCTATACAAAGTGAGACCCAATTCCTGAGACTGTCTTGTCACAAAATCAAGTAAGGGACCCCTCTTCTCTGAGCAGGTGCACTAAGACATATTCTCACTCTACAAATAACTTTTGGAACTAAAGCAACCTCATTGTCCTGTATTAGCAAACCCTACTTTCTCCTGCCCCATCATGCATTTGGTGACATAGCTATAATGTGCATGTGAGATTATTTTTGACTAGGATCTTCCCTAACTTCTCCCAAACTCCATAGACCCTTCCCTTATTTCCCCTCTGACCTTTGAAGTGCACCCTTCACTCATAACTCTCTGCTTAATCATCTTAATTAGCCAGTGAGACTTTTCATGACAATAAAGGGCCCTTGTGACTATGAAAAAAAAGTGAATGAAAGTCACTTCAATTTTTTATTCAATTAGATAAGCATTTATTATTAAGCATCTACTATGTTCATTTAATAAACATTTACTAAGTATCTACTAGTGCTAATTGTATGGGGGATAGAAGGCTGTGCTAACTGATGAAAAGAGGTGAACATCTCTGCCCTTAAGGAACTGACAATCTTCCGGAGCAGGGCAGAAGTGTCAACCACTTGCCCATTCTATTCATAGCACCCCAGAATGACACCCAACCCTGATTGAAATGTAATTGGGAATATTTAATAGAATAAATAAAAATGCAATAAAAACTAAATAAGATCACATTTTAAAACTAAGTCTAAATGTAAGCCCATTTCTTTTGAGGTTGATACCACTAATGTGGCAGATAGACTTGGTTCAAGTCTTGTCTCTGACATATACTGACTGTGGGACCCCGAGTGGATCATTTAATGTCTCCATTCCTTAGCATGGAAATGCTCTGCTTTCCCCAGTACCTCCCACAAGTGGGGGGGTGGGGCCTCCCCATAGTCCTCAAAGACAAAACAGCCTTTAAAACCTACTAGACTAAGCTGGTCTTTTATTCCTGCTCATTCTCTCCTAATACTCCTATAGGATGAAGATCACACACATTTCACCCATAGCCGGAGTGCTGGAAAATGAACCAAGAGATGGGAAAAGGAGGCGGGAAGGGGCCAAATAACTCCCCCCACACACCCTTAGCCAGATGGCAGGAATCAGTCTGGGGTTTCTATTCAGTTCTATTGTTCCCCTCATCCCCCTCAGACCCAGGATTCGAGCCCTGCTAGGATGGGAGCCACAGTTTCAGACAGGAGATTGCTGCCCCCATCATGGCAGGGAAGCATTAGGAGTTGGGGTACCAGAGCCTGGAGCCCATAGGGGACTCTAGACTTGGAATCTGGACCTGTGCTTTCTAGGAACTGAGCTAAAATATGAATCCAATTCCCTGCTTCTCTCCAGAGACTGAAGGTGGCCATGGAGGCAGGGATGAGAGAAGAATTAAAACCTATATGTTAGAGGGAATAAATTTTTATATGTGTGATTATATATTTCAGGTGTTTTTTTGTAACAGTTAATCCAGAGATAGATGGTGCAGTGGATAAAGCACCGGTTCTGGAGTCAGGAGAGCCTGAGTTCAAATATTTAATACTTACTAGCTGTGTGATTCTGGGCCAGTCACTTACTACCAATTGCCTCCCCAAACAAAAATAACAACAACAAAAGGTAATGCAACTATTAGTGGTTAAATGGACTTGGGGAGCAGAGGACCCCAGTGGTGGATTCTAGAACCATTGACAAGATGGTTGTCAATGTCAATCTCTAGAGATACTCTCACAGCACCTGTAAAGGGTGAACTCTTTACTCTCTAAGGATACAGCAGAACCCTAGGGAAGGGAGTAAATATAATATTTTTAGCTTCAGTGAAGGAGGGATCAAAATGGCAAATGTCACTATAAGCAATATCAAGCAGAACAACAGGCATAGAAATAGGTGAACCTATCTAGTAATAAATAAGGTAACCTACCTAGAAGTCTAGTAATCTACTAGATCACACGGATTCTCAGTAGCCTAAGGACACAATTAATGAAATTCCCTAATATAGCTAGCTATGACTGCCCAGACCAAACGTATTATCTTAACTGGTGACAAATTAGTATTTCCCAAGGTAAAGGGGAAAATATTTTTGACAGATAGTAGTTCTTCCATATTGCTATGTACAATTAAAGAAATTTGCCTCTACTTTTTTCCTTTTCATTTCAATGTTTCTCACTTTCTCTCTGAAGCTTTTTTTGTGTCCATTGTTTCATCCAATTCATTGTACATGCCTCTCTCCAATTCCTGTAATCTCTTCAGACTTCTTTTTCCTTTTCTTTTTCTCTTCCATATTGCTTGATTCATTGTGTGAATAGTTTTTGCAAAGTGGCCTTTTCCCCCTGTGTCTCTATAATAAAAACGGAGGAAGAAAGGGAACAACTTAAGACAAACAATTCATTTTGTCTGTTCTATGCCTTAGTAGAGGAATAGTGCCTTCTAGTGTTGCTTGCAATAACTTCTTTATTTGAAAATATATGAATCTGAAGGGAAATCTTCATACTTCTTTTCCTCTAGGTGTATTTGTAAGTTATGTGACCGATTAAATGAAGGTGTTATTTTCCCTCTATTTTAGATATAGATATTGAATCATATAAAATTGAGGTATATTTTTAAAAAGCAATTTGAATAAGTAAACAAGCTTAGACAGAAATCCTGCATCTGCAAAACACACTCTAAAGCATACATGTGAATAGCCTGGGGGAAATGGAGTATCCTGACCCATTCCACACTAGATTGCCACTGCCAAGGTCCTAGGCTGGAGGAGGGGCAGGGGCCTCCAACGTGTGATTCATGACAGTGAAATGTCCACTAAAGCAATGCCAATTGCAAAACTGGTTATTAGTGGATGCCAGGAACAAAAAAGCAGAGTCCCTTGGCTTCTCTTTCCTGATGTCTTTTTATTTGGATGTTTTGTCTCCTATGGACACTTAAATTCCAAAGCACCTAATGGTTCTCTTGGGATTCCCTTTGAGGAAAGAGCCAGGACAAGGCATTTAAGTCTAGAAATGGTAAATTGCTTTCCCCCATCCTCAATCACACTGCATTCCCTGAGTTATGCTTCCTGTTAGTTTCCACAGGAGAATCACTTTTAAAATAGATGGGACAAACTAGATTACTACAAGCCATAGAGAGTATACTTTTATGGAATTAAAAAAAAAAAAAAGAAGTCTAAGGAGAATAGCTACACAAATTATGATATGTGAATGGAATGGAATAACACTGCTGGAAACAAGGAAGATGAAGACCATAAAATCAATCTACAACTTGCAGGGAGCAGAACAACTAAAACCAGAAGTCCAAATGAAATCGGCATCTTTGGAAGAAATGTCTTTTGTAGCTTTTACCCTCCTCCCCCACTTTTTCCCCCTTCAGTGCACCACAGTCTCATCTTCACAGTCTTTAAAAAGTGGATGTTGGACAAGAGATGGGTTTGTGAGTTCAGGGAGCCAAGCCTAACTCCTTGACCACTTAACATGGCAGCTGCCTTGGTTGTAAATAATGGGGGTGGATAAGATGCTCTCTACTTAGCCTTGAAGTTTACTACCCAGGAATGAAGGTACTCTCCAATAAGCACCTACTACAGGCCAAGCACTGTGCTAGCACCAGGGTGACAAAAAGAAGCAAAAGAATCCTTGTTCTTAAGAAGCTTATAGTTTAATGGTTAAAATAAACAAATAGATATAAACAAGCCACATAGAGGATAAATATGGATAATTAAAAGAGGGAAGACACTGGAATTAAGAGAGAATTCCTGTTGAAGACAGGATTCTTGTTGACTTAAAAGAAGTCAAATTGAGATAGTATTATAAAGCACTTTGTAATTTACAATCATTATTATTAATGAAGGGAATTGGAACAATCTGAGTCATATCCTAGGGATGATGAACCACTTCACATGGTACAGTCCTACCTAACAAAATAAATAGATAGATAGATAAGTAGAGTATTATTAAGAGTTTATGCCAGGGAAAAAAAGCAAAATAATTTCTATCCCTAAAGAACTTAGGTTCAAATAGAAGACAACAAAACAAAAACAGGGGCTGGAAAGAGTGATAGGGAAAAGAGCATGGGAGCAAAGTAGCTGATGTGCAGATGGAATGGACAGGAAAGTAGCAGGAAGTGAAATGAGCATGATAGCTAGGGATCCTTGAGATTTTGAGCAAAGGACTCATTACTCAGGAAGCTGGCTTTGGGATAGAGGAGCCAGAGGGCTTCTATAGTAGTCAAAAGTTTCATGGAAGAAGTATTTTCCTTCCTTGAAACAATTCAGTCAGCTCAGGGTCAAGATTCTGAGAACAGATTATGGAAGGAGGCACTTCATCTGGTAAGAATCAAGAATTATAGAACTATATTATATGTTCAAGGAAACCTTTAGCCAAAATATCCTAATTCTATCTTGCAAAACATGCAGGGATGCTGAGGCCCCAACAGAAGATTTGACAAAGTCAAGATATCTTGTTAATATATGCTTAGACTGAATTCCAGCAGTAATGATGCTTTGGTGTTTGGAAGAGAGACACGCTGACTACTGAACTGTGGTTCAAAGTCTCTGAGGATTGGGGAGATATACAGATTTACCAGCAGTATATAACATGATAGAGAGATCTAGTTAGTGAGACTTATCACCTAGACACTGTGCCAACAGAAAAAGTGGGGAAAAAACAGAAAAATAATAGTATGTGAGGGGAGGGAGAAATGGTTGATTTAGCTTGAAGTAGTTCTGAACTTATATGAGGGAGGTTAGGTATACACAAATGCCAACTCTTTCTCCAAGTGCTTCTCCTCATGTAGAAAAATCAAGTATGCCCTGGGGCTCAAAGGCATCAATCTGTGCAAGACTCTCCACTGCTACACATTGGTTACTCAATGATCCATGCCTTTGTGAAGGGAGGAGCTAGAGAGAGATAGAGAGAAAAGAAATCATTCATCTACTGATTTCCAATTTCTTTTTTTTTTCATTTTTTAATTAAAGCTTTTTATTTTCAAAATATATACATGGATAATTTTTGAAATTCACCCCTACAAAATCCTATGTTCTAATTTTTTTTCACTTCCTTCCCCCTATTCCTTTCTCCAGAGAGCAAGTGATCCAATATATGTTAAACATGTGCAATTCCTCTATACATATTTCCACAATGATCATGCTGCACAAGAAAAATCAGCTCAAAAAGGAAAAAAAAATGAGAAAGAAAAAACCCCAAGCAAATAACAACAAAAAGAGTGAAGATACTATGTTGTGATCCACACTCAGTCCCCATAGTTCGCTCTCTGGGTAAAAATGGCTCTTTTCATTGACCATTGGAACTGGCCTGAATCATCTCACTGTTGAGAAGAGCCACGTCCATCAGAACTGATCATTGTATAATCTTGCTGTTGCCATGTATAATGAGCTCCTGGTTCTGCTCATTTCACTTAGCAGCAGTTCATGTATGATTTCCATTTTCTAGAGAAATTATTACATGTTTCCAGATTCTCTTTAAGGAAAGACTCCAGGGAAAAGCTGCTACGTAGAGGAAGAGGACATCTAGAAAATTTGATTCTTTAGGAACTGGAGCAGCCCCATTCAGCATGGGAAGTGACAATAGATTGAAGTAGAAATGCGTATAAATAGGGATGCTATGTGTGTAGCTCCCCAATAAGGAAAGGAACATAAAGGAAAAGAACAAATATTTATTAATAAGTACTTATTATGTGCCAGTTACTGTGCTAAGCACTCTACAAATATTATCTCATTTCTTAAGTTATAGCAGGATAATAAGTATACCAACATATATAAATACTTGATGACTATAGCAATGCAAAAAGAATATCAATCACTGGTGTCTTACAGAGTGGATCCTGTCTTCAGGGAAGGATAGCACAGGAATAATAAGAATGCATATACATTCGATTGCATCTAATTATATTGTTATGTTTTATAGTATGTTTGTGCATAGGGCTTACATATCCTATGTCTCTATGCCAAGAGTGCTGCATAATGAGAATTGACAGACTATACCTATGTACCCAGTATAATTTGCAGAGACTGCACATTCTTTACTTGGGGGAAGAATGGAGAAGGCATTCTCTGAAAGATCTCAAGCAGCTGCTGCTTCTCCTGCCCAGACAGAAGGAAATGGAGGTATAAGAACAATCTGAAGAAGAATGAGCTTCTGGGTAAGGTCAGCAAGGAGGAATCCAGAGCTAGCTGGAGGAAATGGCCATGTTGTTGGGTGAATGCCAAATAGTTTTGTGCCAAGCTGAGCTGCAGAAACCAGGATGACTGACTTCAGGAGCTGCAGGGCCATATTAGAGAAAACACCCATACAGAAAATGCCTGAGTGATGGCTAATGGATAGATGTCAGAGCTTGTGAACTTGCAACCCCCAAAGGAAGTGGAGCAAAGTTAAGAAAGAGATGTTGCCCTTTGAATGAAGTTTTCAATTCTACTCCTGCTGATGGGATTTTGTGAAATACTAAATTATGAGTTTGTGTGGTGGCAGCTGGGTAGGGAGAGAAACTGCCTGAACTCTTTGGAGGAGAGAGACATAGACAGAGCTTATGAGGAAGGCTATAATTTGTTTGCTAACAGAACTAAGATGGAAATCTTCTCTCTGTTATTAGCTATTTCTTCTTTGCTGATTTAAACAACACTATTCTATGTTAGGCAGTTAGATGGCACAGTGGTTAAATTGCCATGAATAGAGTCAGGAAGACCTGAATTTTAAAATCCTGCCTCCGACCTTCACTAGCTCCGTGACCTGGGCAAGTCTGTCTCAGTTTTCTCATCTGTAAAATGGGGATAACAACAGCATTTACCTCCCAGGATTGTTGTGAGAATCAAATGAGGTAATTGTATAGGGCTTAGCACAGTGCTTGCACATAGGAAGAATTATACCAATAATTACCATTATAGTTGAAGTCTTGGCAATTTAAGAGGTTGCAGGGAAGCTGAGCCCTCTGAAAGATATTAGTCAAATTCTGATGTTCCCTTTATTTAGCATTTAAGTTTCGATTATCTTTCCAATCTGGTCTCCACTCACCTTTCCAGACTTTAATAATATAGACTATTTCCCTTCTCACATTCTATGATCCAACTGGACTTTTCTTCTCTATTCCTCATCTTCCCTTCTTTGTGCCTTTGCTTTGGTCATCCCTTTTCCTAAAGTACAATTCTTTTCATTTTTACAACATAGAATCCTAAGATACAACTTAACCATTACCTTCCACAGGAAAACTTTCTCTCCCTATCTTAATTTAACCACACTGTTTTCACTTGTATTTGTTCTTTATATTTATCTTAAATAGACATATATGTACTTGTTTTTTCCATAAATAGAATATATGATCCTTGTGAGTAGAGAAAATTTCATTCATTGTACTGTGTGGGACAGGTGGGGTGCAAGACCCCCTTCCCAATTAACTAATCAGAGACCGGTACAAAGAGAAAGCATTTATTTAAGAGACCCAGACACATCTGGGAGCCATCCCAACTCCAACAGGTGCTCCTGGAACCTGGCCAGCTTCCGGCTTGTCCAGGGTTTAAAAGCAAAAGACTCGAGCCTTCTCATTGGATAGACGAAAAGGACATAACCATCCTTGACCAATGGTCACCAATGTTGGCTGCCTCCCATAGGGATAATGTGACTCAATATTGAGAAATACTTCATCCAATCAGTCCCATTCATACTTATTAATATTTAGTACTGTCCCTAACCCATAGTAGGTTTTTACTACTTTCTTGATTGATTGATAGGTGGGTAGAGCCAATTACTGGCCAAGGCTGGAGAAAAGAAAAAACAATGTGAAATTAAAGAGAATGTGAGAACTGATTAACAACCAATATCTTGGGGGAGATTCAGAGCTCTCCCCTTCTAAATTGCATGTTTTAAAAAAATTCTATTTCAAAATTCTGCAAATAATTCTCCAGATCTTGGTCAGATGCCACCCAACTTTACCAGGAATTTAAACTAAGATGGGAAAGCCCTCTGTGTTCTACTCTAGCTTGGGTGGAGACTAGAGTCTTTTATCAAAATAGCCCAAGGCTGGGAGTGGTATGGTTTAGCTGGAGATGGATCTCGGAGTAGAGATAACTTTTTCTGTTCTTGGGTGATGTGATGTTGCATATTGGAAGGCTATATAGTTTTAAATTCTTACAAGAATTAGGATAAATAAACCTAAGGAAGTATGACCTCATTTTCAAAAGGCAATTTGCACTAAAACAAGAGAAATCTTGATATGAATTCTCACTCTGCCTAACTGATATGGAACTAATTATTTTTGTTGTCATTTGTCCTTCTTTCTCCAAGAAGACCATAACATCTGGGAGGTGAAGGCATTCATGCAAATGAATGGGATTTAAGTGAAAGAAGGCTATACAAAGTCACCAGCCTCATTTTCTCTGGATTCATCTGGGTCCAGCAGCAAGATGTAGATCAGGATGACTGGAGGTAGCCCTCATGGAAGTAGGAGGGCCATAAGGAATTGCCAAAAATTAGAAAGGGAAAAAAATGCTTATCCCTTTGATCAGCAGGCCATGAAAATACTTTTGGAAGTATTTGGAAGGAACATGAATGTACTTTTGGAAGCACTTCCATATTTAGGTTTGTAAATAATTCATGAGAAGCAGTATGTTTAAGTAGATGGAGGACTAGGCTTGGAAAGGATTGACATAAATGTTATATATATTTATATCTTTCCCATAACTATCACAGTGATAATACTACCTAAACCAAGGTATTTATTATTCAGTAGCATACCAAACTGTCAAGATTACTTTCTAGATAACAATTTTGTGACTATGGAATTGGTTCACTGGCAATACAAAAGTAATTATTAAAATAGCTTGACATCTGAGATGGAGATCGCCATTGGAGTACTTCAGGGATTTGTTTCTGATCCTGTTTTTTAATATTTTATTTTATTAAAAAACAAAAAAAACCAAACAAACAGAAAAAGCAACCAAAATAGAACAATGTCAAGTGCCCAGCAAACCATCAGGGAGAATTCAAAATATCACAACAATAAAATACCAGTTCAAGAAAGAATCTATAATAGTAGAAGAAATTATATTCACTAGTGTCCATCTTATCTTTGCTTTCTTGTTGGTTATGCTTTTATTCTCTGCTGCATACTTTTTTTACTTTATTCTTTTTTTCCCCCACCACTACCCCCCACCTCCAAGCAGGCTATAGTTAAGCACAGATTTATGTTAGATAAATAGATAGATAGATGCGTACATACATATACATACACATATAGATAGATACATACATATACATCCACACCTGTTTACAGATCCACTCACACATACTTACATTTATACACACACATACATAGGACAATATGCATACATACCTACATATACTCAGACACATACACATCTACCCACTTGAGATTCTCTTAATTGAATCTTTAAGTATGATTTCTCTCTTAAAAGATTACTTTATAAAGCCAGTAAGACAACAAAATTCACCTGGAGGAACAAAAGCTAAAAAAATTCTCGAAGAAAACAATTGAAAAAATAAGGACTCTTTTCATCAGGAATATTTGGAAATCCTCTATTTCATTAAAGGACCATGATCCTAAAGATAAAGGCTGATAATTGCCTACCAATCTGAGCTCTATAAATTCTTCACTTGGGTTTGGATCCGTGCAAATCTAGAGATCTGTTTGACAACACTGTGATTGACCCCAATTCTTTCAAAGCAACAAATAACATTGGCTATGTTTATGAACATAAGGGGACTTGAGGTTCCACAGAACTCTTTTCCCCTCTTTCTCTTGCTGTGATAGTCACCCAAAGTGTCACTCCTGAGCACAGGTCCTCTCCTCGGTCCACTGGGCATGGGGTGATGATCATAAAGCTGAGAGTTGGTATTATGTCTTCCTATACTGACTTAGGCGGGGAAAATGACTCATTGTGATTTCTTGGATTTTTCCATTAGATTTTATTTTCTAGATATGTTTGGAAGAGTTTTGAGATTAGCTTACTGTACTTTCTACTTCTCTACCTTCTTGGCTCTTTTTTTTTTTTTAAGGTAGAAAAATACTTACAATCAAACATATCAAAACAATCAGAGCAGATTGGAATTCTACACATTATTTTCATTTCAGGCAGCCTCAAACTCCTTTTTCTGTGAACAAGCTCAAAACCTAATAGCTCAAGTCTCTTCCCCAGTTCTTTTCCTCCTTTACCTTTCACAGTAATCTTAGGTTTTTTCCACTCAAAAAACCCTACTGAATGGTTGGTTTTCAGTTAATGGAGATGACTCAGGAACTTGGGGTACCCCAGCAAGTTATTGTCTCCTTCTTCAGCAGCCAAGGTAGCATCAGGAAGACTGAATCAGCAAGGATCTAATGGTTTCTGTCTCTGCTCTTTCCTTTGTTCTGCCAGTATTCATTTAGTGATGTTTTTGTCCTGCTACATATGGGCAAAAAAATGCAAGCTTTTAGTCTATACTGGGCATAAATTGCCAAGATTTCTCAATCCTATCCTATCCATCAATCAGAGGCAAAGGACATACAGGAAGCCCTAACCTGATGCCATTTCCCAAATTTCTCTTTTAAGTTAATTCCAACTCCTCCTTTAACACACATAACTTTTGGTTTTCTTCCATTGTAAAACATTAACCTTTTCAAATGTGGACACATTCATTGCTGAGATTTTTAAAAATGTTTGTATAAGGATCACTGATAAATATCAGTTCCAGAAGAAATATAACCTCTCAGACAAAAAGTTGAGGAAAGCTATTTTGAGGATCTAGGAGAAAGTGCATTTGTGCACACATGCCTTTACATATTGTTTTCAAAGTTTTGAAGGAAATAGTCGACTAACTCTGCAGACTATAGGCAATTCATGTAAAGACTGCTGGGGTAATACTGATAGAAAGGTAGAGCTTTCAAGTTTGGCGTTATAAGTTAGAGTTGGGCCATTGCTTGGAAAAAAGATTTTTATATGAGACATTGGAAGCCAAATAGGAATGCTAGGAAATGATCAGAGGAAGATAAAAGTAGGAAAGGAAGCTAATTATAGGAGGCATCTGGGACAACTGATACAAATCTGACAGGCAAGAAATATTGATATTTATTGGGAGTTATTTCTTGAGAGATGGGAAGATAGGCATTACTTTACTAAAAGGTGACTGATGGAGAAAGTCAAACTTGCTCATTGGAACCATGTAGAGAAGGGAAACTGCTTCAGAGTTTGTTGTTCTTTACTAACCTCTCTGGTTTGAAAGGGAGAAAGAGGGAAAGACAGGCTTTGCATCCGATTTGCTATGAAGAAGCATGGCTTCACTGAGAAGTGTTTGGAAAAAATAGGATCTCCTGCTACTTGAAGAACTTTCTGAGGGAAGGTTAATCCCACTACTAATTTTTTTTTCCTAGTGCAAACTATGATAGTTTTTAATTAAAATTGGATAATATCCAATACATTCAATGATTTATACATTGTTTTGCTTTATTGTATCTTGAGTTCTCATAAAACCGTCAATTTCCATTTGCTCAGTTCTATTTCTTAAGGAATTATTTTCCTCAGTGAGCTTTTGCACCTCCTTTCCTAAATAGCCAAGTTTGCTTTTTAAGGCATTCTTGTTGTTTTTTTATATTTCCTTTTTTGCAGCTCTCTCAATTCTTTCCTTTCAGGTTTTCCTTTATCTCTCTTACTTGATTTTCAGAGTTCCTTTTGAGCTCTTCAATGGTCTGAGCCAATTCTTATTTTTTCTGGAGGCTTTGGATGTAGGAGCTTTAACTTTGTTATCTTCTGACTGTGTGTTTTGATCCTCCTTGCCACCATAATAACTTTCAGTGGTCAGGAATTTTTTTTTTTGTTGTTGTTTTCTGCTCACTTAAAAAAGCCAAGTGGCTTTTAACTGTGTGTTAAAGTAGAGTTCTGTTTCCAGGATGGAGGGTGCACTGTCCCAAGCTTCAGTGATTTTGTGATGTTTTCAGAAATCCTTCTCTTCTAGGAATCTGACCACAAGAACTCTTTTCTACCCTGAAGCTGTTAAGTGTGTCCCTGATCCACTGGTGCTGTAAAATCATTCTGCACCAGGACTTCATACCAGACTCCCACCCATCCCATTCCCACAGACCCTCTCCACTGACCTTCCTAGTCCTCCCTCCTGTCCCAGGGCTGAGAGGTCTAGAAGCTCCAACACTGCTGCTGATCCAGAGATCCTGCCTAGCTGAGCTGTAGTCCCACCTAGAGCTGGGGCTGGAACTGATTCCCTGTGATGGGATTGGCTCCCATCAGGGTTCCCCAGACCTTTTCTTCTGACCTTCCAAGTTCTCTTTGCGGTCTCAGAGCTGAAAAGTCTGGAAGCTAGCAGATTCAGAGGTCACCTCGGGCGGGGACTGGATCTAAGTTGAGACTGCACAGGCACTCCCAACCTATTGTCACAGACCTTTTCCGCTGAGTTTCTAAATTGCTTTTGGCTGGAAAATGTTCTACTCTCTTTTTGGGTGTTCTGATCTCACTGCTATTTCTAAGAAAGTCCTCAAAGTCCTAGAATAGGACTAGTGAATTTAAGAGAATTCCTTGTACCTGATGTGGGTAACATTTTCTCAGTACTCCGCCAAGACAGGCTGTGTTAAAACAGCTTGTCACAATTTCTGAGGTCTCAGAATAGCATAGGTGTGGTTTTGCTCAAAATGAAATCTGTAAAGACTAGAAAAGGAACATATAATGAAGTAGTTTTGCCTAGCATAGTATAACCTGTTCTCTAAAAAGAACAAGGGGGCAGCTAGGTGGAACAGTGGACAGAGCATTGGCCCTGGAGTCAGAAAGATCTAACTTCTAATCTGACTTTAGACTTTTTTTTTCTTTTATTAAAGCTTTTTATTTACAAAACATATGCATGGATAATTTTTCAACACTGACCTTTGCAAAACTTTCTATTCCAAACATTGGCCAATTGTGTGGCCATATAACCTCATCTGTAAAATGGGGAGAATAATAGCAACTACCTCCCAAGATTGTTGTGATGATCAAATGAGATGATAATTGTGAAGCACTCAGCACAGTGCCCAGGACATAATAAGCACTATAAAATTTTTAGCTATTATTATGTAGCTTTTTTTTTCTCTTGGTTTTTAATGGGGGAGCAGTTTTTTAGGGGATATTTAACAATGAAGAAGCAAAAAGAAAGAACTATTGAAACATTTTAAAATATGCAGGAGAGAACAGAAAGAAGTTCAAAAGAAAGCACATAGGTCAATTTTGTGTTTTTTTTAATATATATTTTATAAATTTTGAACACAAGGTTTTCCAAGAGTGAATGTTGAAAACATATGCATGTGTTGTTTTTGTTTTGTTTTGTTTTGTTTTTTATTTTATTAAAGCTTTTTATATACAAAACATATGCATGGGTAATTTTTCAACACTGACCCTTGCAAAACCTTCTGTTCCAAAATTTTCCCCTCTTTCCCCCCACCCACTCCCCTCCTCTGGCAGGTAGTCCAATACATGTTAAATATGTTATATCCAATATATGTATGTATACATGTTTATACAGTTATCTTCCTGCACAAGAAAAATCAGATCAAGAAGGAGAAAAAAACAAAAAACAAAAACCTGGGAAAGAAAACAAACAGAGCAAGCAAACATCAACAGAAAGAATGAGAATGCTATGTTGTGGTCCACACTCAGTTCCCATAGTCTTCTCTGGATGTAGATGGCTCTCTTCATCATTGAACAATTAGAATTTGATTGAATCCTCTCTCTGTTGAAGAGAGCCTTGTCCTCTCTGTGTGATCCTGAGCAAGTCATTAGACCCTGATTGTATCACCAAAAGAAACAAAATAAGGCATGTCACCCAATAATGAGTTCCCTATTCATGGGATGCTGTCAGATTTCTATAAGTGGATATGCACTTTCCCCTACGGACACTGAGCATTGGCAGGGAGAATGTGACTTAGATTTAGGGATGCACTGTTGTATATGGATTTTTATTGAGTTTTCCTTGAATCAGTGTTATGATTTTTCTTGCTTTTGTCAGATTTTTTAGTAAATGTTTCATGTTAGTCAGCAGCATCATTATGATTGACTTTGTGTAAATGGGAAGTATACCAGAGGAGGCTTAGTAATTTCAGTCACAATTAGTAGAAGCACATATCCCCCATATTAGGGGATTACTTCCAAGGATCTTGAGAGACTTCTGAGAGGTAGCTATATGATTACCTCTCTAAGAACACCACTACAACCTGTCAGAAGTGGGTTTGAGTGAGGTAAGCAAGTCAATCCCAGGCCAAAGAAATATATGAGAGCTGGATGTTGGTAACATGCCTCAACTATATCATCAATATCTAACTATGAAACTTTGTGGGTAGGCAAGTTGATGGGCTTCTTGCTTAGGGCAAAACACATTGAGAGACATATTGAAACTTGGTAATTAATCTGCCATGGTCAAGGCATGTATAAAGTATGATGCTCAATTTAGGATGCTATATTTTAGGAACACTATACAAGAACATTCAGTGAGCATTAGTCAGGATGGTGAAAAAGCTTGAGCTTTTGCCATATGAGGATAAAGTTTAAGGAATTAGGAATCTTTAGCCTGGAAAAGGCTTCCCCTGAGGGGGGAGAACATGACACCCAGCTATATATTTGAATGAATGAAAAATCATTAACTGTTTACAAAATACCAGGCTAAATCCTCCACCATGAGGGTCTTTGGTTTTCAAGAGTTGACCTATTAAAATAATAATAATAAATAATATTTAAAATGCAAACATTAAGATGACTAATTACCCAGGAATTATGTCTCTTAAAATTTTAAACATCATGAGGAAAAGTAGGTGCTGATATAAGTGTGATCACTTTCCAGGCATCAGAAGCTCAGGATCTCAGGGTGGGGAACTGGAGGGACTGTCACATGGACCTAAGATTTAGATTTGATCAATTTGGTTACAGATTGCATCAGACAAAATTAGTATAAGTTTCAAAGAAGTAAATTTAAGCTTAATGTAAGGAAAAATTTACTTATTTCAGCTGTTTTAAAGTGGAATTGATCACCTCTGAAAATCCTTACTAAAGTTTCCCTTTATTGAAGCTCTTCAAGCAAAAGCTAGATGACCATTTGTTAACTATATTGTTGAAAGTATTCTTGTTTAAATTTGGCTTGAATTATATATCTCTGAGATCTAGTACAAGTCTGAAATTTTTTTTGGTGAGATTCTAGTGGTATGAAACTGGCTATGAATCAGTGGACTTTAATGTGTTTAATCAATGGGCCAAAGATGCAACTTGGTGAGTACAAACATGATAAAAGTGATATCATCAATACCAAAAACGTTAGTGGGGATTTTTATTCCTTATATTAAAAAACATTTTCAATAAGAACCTTTGTTCTGACTTCTTTGTTCTTATTGCTTAATCTTTTTAATAGTTAGCAAAGTGATGACCAAGTAGTTCCTGGGTGCATTCTATATAGAAATAAGTCAATTATGTAGATGGATTATATCCTTTCTTATGTGATAAAACAACCCTCCTGATATGACTACAGAAAAAATATTGTTAATTCTTAAGAAATAATCATGGACAATGGCAGATATGACAGAAAACTGAAGAAAGGAAAATGCTCTCCTGATTTTCAGAAATGGGAAAGGATAGAGCCTGCAAATTCTAGGCCAGAAACCTTGAATTCTAGAACATCTTATGCTGGTTTTTGAGAACTTTGAAATAAAGTGGTAAGCTCTGAGAATGTTCTTCTAAAACTAAAGCTATGCAACCCAAATGATTGGCTCCATTAGTCTTTCTTTTTAAGACACATAGACTGTGTCCAGCTTTTCCAGTACTGAATTACTTATTCTTCTTATACTCTATAACACAGTAGACCAGGAGGAACTATATGTCTTCTACCAAGACCCTCTCCCTTTGATACCATCCCCCAATAACTTCCCTTCACCATTCATGCCAAATGTTTACATTAGGATGACTGATTATAGCTCCAGCCCAAATAGTGACTGATAGATTGATCCTGAGTTATGGAAAGTCTGAATGGCTTGCTTAAAGGTGAGGAAACATTCCTTCAAACCTCTTTTCCTCTCCTCCCCCAAACACATTTCTTCTACTCTCCTTCACAACTAAATTTGTTCCATCAGAATTCTCAGTTATGGTTCTGTTGGAATGTTGAATACCAACTTACTTACCAAAGGAAGCTTAAATTTGTTCTTCATCCTAGAAAGATCTAGTAGCATGTGTGATTGAATATTATTTAAGTTGAACTGAATTGTATTGTACTCATAATTGCCCCCTATGAGTTTTAAAGTGTCCTCTGGGAATATCTTTGTCCATGAATTAATAGCCCCATAAGCTTCATGGGAATTATTCTCTTCTGAAACCAGAAAATTCCAACTTTAAGGAACTCTTTTGGAAGCAAGTGTTAAGGGAAGTTTATAGCCTGATTTAGGAAAGGCAATGTCCTCTTGCACTAAAGGACAGTTAGGTTTATTCTGTTTGTAATTGCATTTTCACTGTCAGTAGTCCTTCCAGTTTCTATATGCAGTATTTCATTTTATTTTTAATTAACAACAAATTATCTATTTTCTTTGGATAGTCTTTGTAAAGTATGTCTTAATAACAAGAGGTAAGAAAATTACTTATGAGATACTAGAAGCACTGACCCTAGAAATATAGAATGCTGTTTCAGCAAATGAATTTCCAGATAGAGAGCATATAACAGCTCTAGTTATAAAGTCCAGAGAAAGAAACACTTCAACTGGATCTTGAATTATTTCATGACAGAATAATTTTTAGTAAATTCAGTATGTTTATCATTTGCTAGTGTTACATAGCTAGGCACAGTAATAAAATCTGCTTCATCACACTGAGAGAGCTGTGGAGGGAGGAAAAGGCTTTTCCAAAAGAAAAAATGCAGTAAGCAAAACCAGTAATAAATGGTTATTTTGAAAAAAAAAAAAAATGGTTGTTTTGAACATTAAAAAAAACAAAACAAAACTCATCACTGCTTTTCCTTCTGCCATTACAGCACACTTAGTTCCTCACAAATTCATATGGGAAAAGCTTGCAAATCAATGTTTGATTCAGGACTGGATCTTTTTAGTCTTTGGGGAGAATTACAGATCTCTTAAAAAAAATCTCGATTTAAAAATCTTTCTAGGTAAGGTATAAAAATAAGTGCAGTATTTAATTAGATGTAAGTGGAGTATGATTCTGGGGTTTCTAATAGTGAGTTTCTTTCACATTCCTCCCACAGAACTTCTGTCTCCTCTTTTCAAGTTCCCAAGTTCTTTAGTCCAAGACCCACTTCCTCTATTCCTCTGAACTTCTTAGTGTTTCCAACTATTCTTTTTTTCATTTCTCAGAGTGGTAGCTATACTCTGCCAAAATTAAACTCTCCATGTGCAAGCTCAACCCCATTCTCTCCCATGTTCTTTGTGACCTGTACTGTCAATCACTTCAGGTAGTCTTCTCTTTTACCAATTTCTTTATATTGAGTGTCCCAAAAGTCTTAGTGTAATTTTGATTTTTAATACCTTAAAACTTTACTAAGACTTTTAGAACACCTTGTATATTCTAGTCAAATTCCATTTGCAAATGAATTTAAATAAGTTCAGTGTCCACCATGTTTCTGCAAGGTCCTGAGCTTGTAAAGAGCAAGAAAACAAATCCAATTGATGAGTATTAAATGATGAGTAGTAAATTGAGGAGTAAATTGTGGTTTAAACAGAGATGGATCTGTTCCTTTCTCTCTCTCCTTCCTTCCCCAAAGTAACCAATGGCGGGTTCAGCAGCAAAGGAATTTGCTACTTAATGCTGTATGGAAACATAGTCTTTATTGATTAGAATGGAAACACCAGGGCAACATGGCTGCATGGTACAAGGCCATTTGCAAAGAGAAGATTCCCGTTCTCTCTTTTATGCAGTGATGTAGGGAGGTTCCTGAGAGTGATGTAAATTAAGATAAGGACTCTCTTTGTTATCTTTTGGGGACAGACAGAAGTCTCTTCCCAAAAGGAATTTCCTGATGCCATTTGGTCTATCTGAGCAGATTAGAATGGGGGCTGTAAAACCCTGGCCACCTCAGATAGTCCAAACTAGTTTGACCAGATCTTGTATCCAAGGTCCAAGTCCCAAAAGAAGTTGGAGATCAAACAAAGAATACCAAAGGGGCTACTGCCCTCAACACAATGCTTGGCTCATGGTAAGCACTTACCATAAATACATTTCATTCATTCATTTACTATTTACCTGCTACCTTGTTTTCCTGAGAATGGGGATTTCCCTACTCTGAGGTTATCTAGATAATTGGTGAGTCTTGTGTGGACTCACCAATCTAATATATGACTCACTAATCTATAACACAACCATTAATTTTTTTCTAGGATATAGTATCACCTGTACCTGTTTGGTATAGTTTAATAAATTCACTGGTACCCCAAACTCAACATATTTAAAACAGAACTCTCAGTAACTATTAAATTCTTACTGTGTCAAGCACTATGGCAAAAATCAGTCCATGCCTTCAAGGAAGAGGACACAACAAACAAACCAATATATACAAACTACACTCAGGATAAATAGGAAATAATTAAAAGAGGGGAAAGCAGCAGAATTAAGTGTGAAATGTTTTGCTCTGAATTTCAAGCTCTCTGAATTTGCTCAGAGACATGCCATTTTCTACTACCTTGATAATAATTGCCATTGTAGTTCTGCTGGAAGCCTATGCTAGCAAACCTGGCCTTGTAACATTTCTGCTTCACTTTGCAAATCTTTTAAAAGCCACATTGGTCAGATTTCTAATGTATTCTGAGTCGGGAATAATGCAGCATGCATCATGATTAATCCTCTGGTGCCCCACTGGCCTGGAGCTAACTAAGTTTAGAAGTTTGACTGTCTGGAACTAAATGTAGCCTCCTCCTCCTGCAGCTGGAGCTGCCCACTCCAGCTGCCATGGAAAGCTTACAATATAAAAGTAGAGGTCAGTCAATGCAGTGAAAGCAACATTATTTTAGAGTTCAATGTTTGAAGCAAAAGGATTTTTCAAAGATAATCAGATGAGAGAGCAGGAAGTAAAAGCAAAGAAAGAAAAAAGTCTAAAGAATCTGGCTAAATGCTAGATGTTCTCAGTCAGGAAAAGACTGAAGGGAAAAAAAGAATTGTTCTGCAGAATGAATAAAAAACTTCAGTATAGATAGGTAGTTAGACTGTGCATTCCTTAAAGACAGGGACTGTCTTTTGCCTTTTTGCATCCCCAGCCCATAGTAGGTACTTAAATATTTTTTGAGCACTAACAGCAGCAGCAAGATCGATGAGAATGAAGAAAATCTTTGAAATTTTTACTTCTTTAAGGAAGTATTTTCTTCTAGTATTCTTCTAGTATTTTAAAAATGAGGCTACTTGTGCCTGACTCGTACATTATTAAACTATGGCATTTAATTTGGCCTGTGTGAAAACTTTTAGTATTCTGTAATGCAGTTTTACTTAACTACTTTCAGGAACCATTCTGAAGAAGTGAGAGAGGGATTGGAGGATTTGTTAGGAGGCTTGTTAAGTCAAAATAAAATGTATCACAGAAAAAACAAGCAGACCTTTAAATGGTAACAAAAGTTACTCAAGTACCCTCTTCCCAAATCATCTGAAAATCTTTCTCAATCCCCTTCAATTGTAACAAGAATTGCAGCAGTACCAGCAGCATAGGCTGGGAAATCCGGTGAAATCTTAAATCGTTAAAGTTTGAGAGATCACTTAAAAATTCAATTCAATAAGTATTTAAATACCTTTCTACTATGGATTGCTGCGGGGTCTGGCATCCGAGGATGAGAATGGGGATTTGCCCTTTTCTCTTTGTCTGACCTTGGGTCTCCACCGCTGTGCTGTTTCTTCATCTTCAAAATAAGGGGGGTTGGACCGGACCCTGCCAGTTTTCAATCTGTGACCCCATTACTCTAGAGGGGATTTTTAGAAAAATAAAGGCAATAATCACTTCCCTCTTGAGAGGGTCTATGTATGTGTAGGGAATTCGACTGCCCTTGCCCTTGTGGCACTTTAATAATGGAGTCCCCACACAGCAAAAGATAATTCATGCTACTAAGAGATAATGTTCCTTGGGCGGACAGAAGGGCTGGCTGTCAGGTAACAGCCAGTCGCTAGTCATTTGGAGGACCGCAGTGTTTTGGAAGGGTCCGGGTGGTGCTGGTGGATGACTTGATAGAAAAACCCGAAGTTCGGGTACAGAACTCGGAGTATTCCCATTCATGTTGGGAATGTGGATTTGACCTGGGGACTGCATGGAGACGCGTCCACGCGCTGAGACCCGACGCCCATTTGGAGGCGTGCCAACCCAAGACCCTCGGATCCAAACGGGTCCTGGCAGCGACGCAGAGGATTGCGTAACAAAGTGAAAAGGCCAGCCCCCAGCCCACTTCCGCGTCCGGGCTCCGGGCCGCAGCTCGCTCCCCGGGCCTGGAGCGTACCCGGGCCGCTACCGGGCGCTCTGCGGAGCTCCCTCTCCCCCAAGGGCGGCTGGAGGGCTGACATTTGGCGTCGTCTCATTCGCGTCCCTGTCTGTTGCCGCAGTTTTTTGTAGCAGTTATGGTTACATCTTGTCCTGTTTGGGACACTGTCAAACCACATCTATAATACAGTGTATCTCTCCCGGTTCTTAGGAGATAAGCCTCCCATCCCAGCTAGGCGAGGTCGGGCTCCTCCCCCTCCCCGCCCCGCCTCTCTAATCTTTCCCTAGCCGAGTTCGAAGCTCCAGGGAATTTGCACTTGCCAAGTCCAGGTTTTTTCTAGCGGATGCCTCTACTGCCCCCAAACTTGAGTCGCACTGCGCCCTTCGCTCATGTCCCGCCCCAGATCCCTGGGTTCTTTTCCTGCTCCACAGTCCCGAATAGCGCACCCCGAGTCACAGTGTCCCGAAGAGTACCCGCAGGTTACAGGGTCCCGAATAGCGCAGGCCCCAGGCGCACCATAGGTCCCCCTCCCGGGGGCCCCGAATAGGGCATCTCCCAGGACTCAGGGTCGGGAATATCTCAGGTCGCAGCACAGCGCAGCCCCCGGGCTGCCTCGGCCTCGGGCTGCCAGCCGCTTCGGGTTTTGCGTCGGGGTTCCTCGGCCCCTCGGCAGACGGGCTGGCCGAGGCGGTTCAGGGAGCTTTGTGGCATCTCCCGCCCGCGCCTCGTCAGCGCTCTTTTGTGATGGCGGGGGTGGGGTGGAGAACGTAATTCCCTGTGAGGACTCTCCCGATTTTATCCAAAAAAATTTAAAAATGACGGCCGCGGTTTTGTGAGTGGCTGGAGCTGCTCTGCGGGGGTTCTTTTCGGGGTCCTCTGGAAAACCTCTCCGCATCTCTCCCTGGGCCCCCCAGGGTACAGGACGGGCCGGGGAGAACGGCGGGGAGGGGGCTCCGCGGGGTGCTTTCCCGCCGCAGGGTCGCGGCCTCGAGGTCCCCCGGGCAAGGCCAGCAGGCGGCGGAAGGGTTTGAGGCGGGGGCGAGGCCGGACGCTCCGAGGGAGGGGGAGGGGAAGCGGTGTAGTCGCGCGCGCCGCGGAAGCCCGGGACCAGCCCACGCACGCGGCGGCGCACAGGCCGAGGCTCGCGGCCGGCTGGCGGGCTCGCGGCTCCGAAGCTTCCTGGGGGCTGACAACGAGAGCCGCTGCGCCGCCCGGCCGGGCGCTCGCCATGCGCATGCGCGGCCCCAGCGCCATTTTGGTGGCCGGGCGCGGAGGTGAATCCACTGTGAAGAGAGAGCGGCGGCGGCGGCGGCGGCACGGCTCCCCGGCTCGGCTCTGACTCACTGAGGGAGGAGGAGGCGGCGGAGGAGGTGGCGGCGGCGGCGGCGGTCGTGGCGGCGGCGGAGGCGGAGGGTGCGAAACGGCTGCGGGAGGAGACATGGCCAACATTGCGGTGCAGCGAATCAAGCGAGAGTTCAAGGAGGTGCTGAAGAGCGAGGAGGTCAGCAGGAGCGGGGGCCGCCGCCTCCCTGGCCTGCCCGGCCCCCCGCCGCCCCCCGGGCTCCCCGCCGCGCTCCGGCCTTCCGCCGCGTCAGCCGCTGGGGGAGGGGGTGGCGGGGGGGGGGGGGGAAGTCGCTTCGAGCCCGGCCTGCAGGAAGTGGGGCCGGCGGGGAGCAGGCCGAGACAGGGTGGGGAGGCCCGGGGCCGGGGGGGGGGGGGCGGCCGCGCCGCTGGGGAGAGGGTAGGGGCGCCCCGAAGGCAGGTCGGCGCTGGGGGGGGAAGAAGGCGGAGGAGGAGAGGGAGGCCGGACGGGCACAGGACAACATGGACGCTAGTGTCCTGCCGGGGGAGGGCATACGAGAAAGGATTCCTCCCACGGCCCCCTGTGAACGGGCCCTGCGTGGCCCCGAGGGGTCGGCTTCGAGGAAGGTCCGGAACCGGGAGGTCGCCTGCCGCCGGATCTGATAGGTCGGGGACAGTGTCTCCCGAGGACTTGGGTCACGCTCCGAACTTGACTCTGTCCATTGGAGTAGGCTCGCGGCAGACTCTGGAGGGGCGAGCCCCGGCCCCCCCCCCCGTGGGGGCATTGAACGCCACTCTAGGGGGCCGCAGTAGACACCCCTTGTGATCACGCCCCCTTTCCCCCAAGTAGCTGTCCAGTCCAGGAGTGTCTCGGGGGTTCGGGGATTGCACCCTCCCTCACAGTGGTCGCAGGCTGGCCTATGACCCGAGCGTCGGGCGGGTCTTCGAGACTCCGGGACGCGGCTGCGGGGGCGGCCCCTTCGGACGCCCGGGGTGCGGGTCTGCGGCGATGCCCAAACGCACGGAGGCAGGACTGCGGGCTTTTGGAGCGCGCGGCTGCCGGCCCCTCGGGGCCGGGGGACACCCGGGCCGGGAACGGGAGCGGGGTCGGGGGCCTTCCGCGCGCTGGCGGCGGTCTGTAGGGGTCCGGGGATTCCTTTTCCCAGCAATTCTAGTGACCCAGGACGGTCCCCCCCCACGAGGAGTGAGTGGCCTCTTCTCTGGGGGTGTGCATTTAGAGTTTGCTGGAGAGCTTCCTCTGCTTTCTGGGTCCCTCCGGAGTTGTTTAGGGGGTTAGGAAGAGTAGAATAGGCAAACCCTGGAGGACTGGGCCAGGGTAGCTTTTGGCAGCTGCCCTCCATGTACATTTCCAAAGCAGCTTCCCTCCTCCTTTTCCCAAATGGTGAAAAAGGGCAGCTTTAGGGAAGGCTCCCACCATTTAATCTTGGTTGAAAATTGTTTCTGTCTTTGTACGATCCTTACAACCGATTATGCTGATTAGAGGAGGATTCCTGACTTAATTCATATTTTCCTTTCTCATGTTAACAATTATTTTGAACATCTGGTCAAGTTATTACTCTTTTTTTTTTTTTTAAATCACTTTGGGTTTTGTTGTTCTCCACCCAAAGTTTGTTTATGTATTGAGCTTGTATTTACTAAGAATATCAGCTAATATCAAAGGCATTTTGCACTTCAGCAGCTTTTGTAGTGGTAACAACACTTTTATAGTAAGGATTCTTAACTTTTTAACATAAAATAGCAGCCTAGATTTTCAGTTTTGGAGTTGGAAATCTAATTGATATAGTCTTTTCAGAGGTTCTTGTTTATTTGAAAAGCATTATTTTAAGATATTTTTCATCTCTAGCATTTGATCTCTAGACCTGTTCTCTTAATAGATTTAATTTTAAAAGTTTTAAAAATAACTCAAAATTAGTGGAATGGGTAAGGTAGCTAGGTCCTCTGTTAAGTCTTGAGTTATCCATCAAAATTTTACTATTTAGTTTTACTTTCATTGTTGATAGCAAGGCAGTCAAAACCATGGTTATTTATTTATTTTTTGTTCTTAAAGCTAATCTTCAGTGATATTGAAGTGGACTTCATAGATTGATTAGCTGGAAAAGTTGACCTTTTAAAGTGAGGCATTTTCACCCTGAAATCCAAGAGTATTTGTCAGTAGATTTTCTTCCAATGTAGAATCTAGTTTGTTTGTTTTTTTAAATTAAAGCTGTTGAAATGGGAAAAGAACTTTTGGTATTTCATAGGGTCTTTAAAGAGTCATCATATTCAGTGTTTTGAATGTGATCACTGATTTTGAAGAGATAAATGACACTTCTAATTAACTTGGAAATGTGTAGATGTAAAAAAAAATTTCATTTTGAGTTGTAATAATTCTGTATATTTTGAAACTTACAGCTTAGTAGGTACGATGTTTTGTATTTAAAGAGCACATAAACTCATGTTTTTTGAACTTCTATTTCATGCTACAAAGTAATTGTAGCTTAATTGGTTATATTAATTTTATATTTGTATCTACACACATTTGACAGATTAAATAATAGACCTGTATTGGAGGAAATGCAAATTTGTAGAATAAAATCTTTATTAACTTGAAATTAGTTTGAATTACTTTTGCCATATATCAGGTTTTCATACCTTACAATTTTTAAAATTTTAGATGTTAAATGTTAAATTTTAAAATTGATACCAACTGTTTCATTTGAAGCCATGGTTTTTGGACTTTGTTTTTGCAATCTTTATTATACTTTCTTTGGCAGATCAATGAACCTACTAAATAGTAGGAATCCAAATAAACTCACAACTGATGAACTCTCAGATATTTTCACATTTCTGTTGTCTACTTGATTAAGTAAAAATAGACCCTAGCCCAGCTATTTTAGTTTTAAAAACTTAACAGATTTTTTTTTGGGGGGGGAGGGTAATGTTTTTCTTTTTACTTTAAACCAGAAGATGAAATTTCTGCTTGAAAGAACTATGACCATACTGTTTAATAAGTATAGTGATAAAAAATGTGTTTTTAAAGAAAAATTAATGTCAGTCCACTGATGTTAACTACTTTTTGCCTATTTGCCTCACATAGTGCTCAGTGAAGCAATTGTTTTATGTGTAGAATTAAAAAATAAGGCTTGTTGTACCATGGACCAGCCATAGTATGTTTCTCTTATGGAAATCCATCTGGTTATGGACACAGATGGACCTAAACATGATCTATTCTGTCTCTGTGAAGACAATTCACACATACTACTCTTGTAAACATGTCCTCTCACTGTCAACATTTATCAAACTTTAAATGTCTACTAAGAGAAAATTCCATATGACACCATTGATAATCAGGCTCCAAGCTTCTTTTCTAAAGTTATCCTTATTAATCTTTTTTTTAGCTAGTCTGCTTCAGTTGGGCTAGATTACTGATCCCCCCAAATACATTTTGAGCTTTGCCACCTCCTTGCCTTTGCTTACATTCTTCCCTATTCCTGGAAAGCATTCTGATCCAAAACTTTGGTGTCTTAACTTTTTTAAAATTTCTTGTAGGTTGGTTTCTAATTTGTATTAGTGACCAGTAGGTGGCACAATGAATAGAATACTGGGCTTGGGGTCAAAAAGATATGGAACTCAAATCCTGAGTAAAACACTTTCCTAATATTATGCCTGTGGATAAATCATTTAATTTTTCTTGACCTCAGTTTCCTCGTTTGTGAAAATGGGGCTAGTAATAACAGTAAATGGATCAGATGAAGAGAATGTATATATTATCAGAAAAATATCTAAAGGACTAAAGTAGGACTTGACAGGGGGATTTTTTTTTTTTTTTTGCACTCTTGGAAGCATTTCTGTCAGAATCATGATTTTGGCTAACTCCTTTCATAACCTTTGGAGCTGGGGAAAGAAATAGATGTGGTGTCAGAAGACTGGGCTTAAAAGCTTAAAGCACTGTTTTGAAAGGCTCTGTCCCTTCTGATCCTTCTGGTCATTTCACTTTTCTAGGCCTCAGTTTTCTCATCTGTAAAATGACCTTTTGTGATCAATAGAGCAGGAGATTCCTAGGATCACAGGAGATTCCTAGCTGTCTTATGTTGTGACACGTTAAGCTCCCTCTACTGCTCTGAGGACTATCTTAAAAACCTGGAAGCTTCTTTCTTATCTGTTGTTCATCCTTCATTGTGAAAGAGCCATAATGACATCACAGTGTTAGTGTCACAGTGTGGAGTGATGAGTTATGGCTGATCAGTCCACTATACATTTGGAAGGCTCTATCACAAGACAGGCAGTAGTAGTCCTAGAGAACATTGGGAATGGATTTGTGCAGCTCTAGTTTCCCTTGTGCTTCTGAGAGTCTGTTTTGCTCTTGGATTAGAGATTATGATTTGGACACATCATGTTAGGTAGTCTTGTGCCACTGTCTCATATGTCACGTTTCATAGTAATGTTCTTAAAAGAGACCTTGAGTGTCTGTCCTTATGCTGTGACTTTTGATCGTAGTGTGAGTGCCTACCTTTTATCAGTTCTCTGTAAAATAGTTTCTTAGGTGAGTGTGTCTTTGGCCTTCAGGTTATCTGAATAGCTATTTGAATTGTGCTCTCTGCAGGAGAGTTTGAGTGTCTATCATTCAAACTTAGCTGCCAAACATTCAAACTCTCTCTACTAATTTTGGGGGTGAGAATTTTCACTCTTCACCACTGGTATATCCTATGCTTCAGAGAGAAATCTCTGAAAGCAAGCCAATAGCTATTGTCAACTATATAACTCAGGTCATAATTTGGGTTATACATAATTTTTCTGGTACAGCATCAAATAGCATCTCTGATTTCTTCTTCATTCCACAAATTGATATTGAATATACTTCATTATCTGTATATCTTAGGGAAACTACTCATTGGAATATAGAGACATTAGAAGCTGTCTCACTTTCCTCACCTTCCCAAGTCACTGAAAATCCTGTTCAGAACTTGTCTATCATAGGTTGGACTTGTTGGACCACCTATCTAGGAAATGTGAAGGTTCTTGCTAACACCTAGTTGAAACAGGTATTATACTTTTATTCAATGTAAATGTTGTGATGGAGTTAAGAATCCATGTTTGGATTCCAAAAGCAGCATCTGGGAATTATTTCCTGATCATTTTGACTTTATCTTGTGCAAAAACTCATCTTTGACTGTCCTGTGTTAATTACACTTATTATCTTATCTTTTTACTATTTTTTTTTCTTTTCTAAACTTAAAAAAATTTATTTTTGGTATTGATTAGAGCTTTAAAATATATGCATAAGTTAAAAAGGTGGCAGGGGCTGATTTTTAAGGATCTTCAGCTATTGTTGCTCTGATTAGACTTAATATTGCCAGTAGAAATGAGTTGTTGTCTTTGTACTCATAGCCATTTGTTACTTGATATTGGTAATACTATAATTTTAGAACTATTCTTTTCTTCCGAGTTAGAAAAAAAGATATATTTGTATCTTTTTATTGCTTATTAACAATTACTTTAAGTTACCAGTTGCCTAGTATCTATTTTGAATGAAGTTCAGACTAGATAAAGGCACTTGCCTTTGAATTGCACAAGTTTAAATAGCAAAGCAAAAATTAAACCTCATTCAAATAATTCTTTTTGTGGATATTTTGTGTGGAATGAGGATTAGAAATTTTACAAATGAATGCCATTTTCAAGAATTTAATTTCCTCAATCTAGAGAAAGCCTCATAAGGTTGAGCAGTTAGCAGCTATTAACTCTAAAAGTATGGTTTCTTTTACTTGATTTTATGAAGCCTCATCTCTCTAGATGTTCTAACCAACCACTCTTTAACTATCAGGACTGAATATCCAAGCAAGAAAAATTATATGTAAATAAACAGTTATCCTATTTTTAAAATAAGCATTTGTGGGTTGTTTAGAACTTAACCCTTTGTTTACCTGACACTGACATATTATTTTCTCAGACAAATTACTTTCAAGAATGTTTTTTGGTGGCAACTATTTCTGTTTCAAAGCAAGTATGTGTCCATATGTATGGAGTGAGGGGATTTAAGGAGGATAATGGTAGTGGTCTATACAAGTGAGGCAGAATTCATGTAGGAAAAATTTTTTTACTGCTTTTGAAATATGTACAACTGGTCACTGTGGACAAATAAACGTGAAACTTCATAAAATATAGCTATTGATCACAAATATGGTTATTATTATACTCTATCATTTAATTATAAATTAGATTATGTCTTTTACTTATTTATTCCAGTTGGTAATGAGAACATAATAACATAAGCCAAAGAAAGAATAAATTCACACAAATGTGAATTTAATAAAATAGAATTTTAAATCATTCAACTGATTATGCTTAAATGGATTTTTTTTTTTTTTTTTGAGGCTGGGGTTAAGTGGCTTGCCCAGGGTCACACAGCTAGGAAGTGTTAAGTGTCTGAGATCAAATTTGAACCCAGGTCCTCCTGAATTCAGGGCTGGTGCTCTATCCACTGTGCCACCTAGCTGCACAAATGGATTTTGAAAAAAGGACAATAAACTTAGAAAAGCAGTGTGAATAAAGGGCTGGACCCAAAGTTGGAAAGATTTGGGTTCACATCCTGTGTTAAATAATAGCTTTGTGATTCTAGCCAAGTCACTTAAATTCTTTAAGCCTTAGTGTACTTATTTGTAAAGTAGGTTGCATTCACCTCTCTGGATGGTTGTGAGGGACAAATGAGATCACATATTTTTGCAAGCACTTTGCTTGTAAATTAACTATAATTATTAAAATGATGTAGGCATTAGGTCTCATAGCAGATGCACCTCTACAAAGTAGCTTAGAGATGAACTTTTCCTGCTTTTAAGGCCTTTGAACCCAGCAAAATTTCCCCAAGACTCTGTAGGATATATATTCTTCCCTTTACTTGGAGCCAGTAACTGGCATTTGGAATTCCACTGTAACTAGAGTGTTCTGAATTTGTCTCAGATTAGTCTGCATTGAACCAATTTGGGGGAGGGAGGCATGTATAAATAGAGTAATGTGTATTTATTATAGAATAGAACCTAAAAGTTAGTATGAGAGTAATTTAGAAGGGGGGGATAGGAAGAGACCACATAGTTAATAACCTTAGAAGAGGACATAAATGAATAAATTTAGTTCAAACCAGGACCACATTGACTCATTTTTTATTATAATTTTTTGGGTACTTAGGCAGTTCCATAGTCTTAGTGAGTTTTTTGTTTTTTTTAAAATATATAGCTCTTTAGTGTATAGTGTATATAGCTCTTTATGCATGCAAATTTTCTATGGGCTGTCCTTTGTGGTAGGAGTTCCTCTAGATCTATTGACATAATGTTCCAACTGAACATTCAACAAGTTGTCTCTGGGTTATATCTTGATCTCTCTATGACTTTTTCTTCTCAATCCCTCCAGTGTGTGTCTCTCTCCCCGCCTCCAATTTGAGTTTAAAATCATATTTGAGTGAGTAAATAAAAGTCCTTTGAGAACTCCCTTTTTCTTGTTTTTAAACCCTTTTATTCATCCTTCCTGTTTATAGTCTCTGAAGAGGGAACCTTAGTTCTTACCAAGGATAACGTAACCCTTTCTATCTCCCTTGAGCCTACATTATCCTGTTCATCTTCTTCAGGTAATTGTGTTTGAAACTATCCCATCTTTCTAATCTTCATTATTTCTCAGCTCATTCTCTGCTGCCTACAGACAAACCCAAGTCTCCTTCATTCCAAATGAACATTCATCATTAGATTGTTCTATTCTCCCAAGTTTTATGCCTTTGTTCCCCATGACACCTCAATTTTTAGGGAGGGGAGGAGTTTTTATTCATGTCTTCCACTTTCAATATTTCTCAACTCTTTGTAATTTGGCTTCTTATTTCTCATTCAACTGAAATTTATGATTTTTTCCAAAGTTACCAGTGATCTCTTAATGACCAAAACTAATGTCCTTTTTTTCAATCTATAGTCTGCATGATATTGATGAGGTATATGAGGTCCAACAAGTCACGGAAGTGGGGAGTCACCCAGAATGAATTCACACACTCAAACTGTCTCCAGGTCATGAGGCAAAGCTTTACTATAATGCTTAGCAAAGTTCCTAATGGACTCAAAACTAACAAGGAGGTGAAGATGGGATCTTTTATGGGAAAGGATGGAAAAAATAAGGGGTGTTGTTAACCGAGCTAATTATGTGCTGAGACCAACCAGCTGGTAGTTGTGGTCATCCTGTTAATACAAGATGGCCTTGGGAGTTCCATCTATAGCTTAGCCACTAGATTGTATAAGGTAACCAATGGGCATCAGTCAGAATAGCTCTCTCCTGTACCAGATAATTCTGCAGAATCAGCTTGCTCCTCACTGACGATAGCATAGATATTGTATTGCTGCCAGCGACATGGTCTTTTGCTGGATTCCATTTACCGCATCAATATTTGCAGCAATTGACTGTTGGTTACCTCCTTTTGGATACTGTTTTCTCTTTGGATTTTCATATCACTATATTCTTGTTTGATTGGTTCTCCTCCTACCTGACCAACTGCTTATTCTCATTCCACCTTGCTGGCTCATTTTCCATGTTATACTCCCAGCTAAGGGTGTTCCCCAAAAGCTGTGGCTTGGATCCTGTTTAATTCTCTTTTGACTCTTTCTCACTTGGTGTGACCTCATCATCTCCCTTCCCCTCTTTTGCTTATTTACCATCTGTATACAAACTATTCCTAATTTCATGTACAATATATACCCAACTCTTTTTTCTCCTGAGCTCTGTCTCCTTAGCTTCCTGTTGAATATTTCAAATTGATTTTCACATAGAAATTTAAAAGTCCATCTGTGTTTTATCTGTCTTTGACTCTGAATTTCACCACTCTGAGTTAGCGACCCTGGACCATCACTCTAACTCTATTCCTTCCATTGGTAAGAAGCTCTGTTTTTATATTGTTCTCCCTGCCTCCCCCATTAAAATGAAAGCTTGGGACTCTGTTATTATATTTTGTATGCCTAATATTTGGTTTGTGACTGGAAAGTAGGAAGTACTTAAAAAAATGCTTGTTGACTGATTAGTGTATTGAAAACAGAAATCATTTTCTTTCTCTCCAAACTTAGCCCTCACGAATTTCTCTGTTTCTTTCCTGGATGCCAATCTTTGGCATTTACTTTTTATATGTCCAGACTTTGTGATTTTTGCCTCTCCACCTTCTACCTATTCTGCCTCTACAACTTTATATGCAGGGTATCCCAAAACTCTTGGTGTAGTTTTAGTAGTTTTACTAAAACTTTACTTGGTGTAGTTTTAGTTTTACAACTCAGTTATAAGACCTTTATCAGAATCTTGCCACAAAGTTTTTTCTCTTTATTTAATCGACTCCATCCTTAGCCAGCTCCAATCCTTTTCACTTGCTTAGACTATTGCAATAACCTGTTAATTGATCCTCCCTGAAAGCCTTCCTCTCTAATCCATCCTACACACATACTATCTAGGGTAATTTTCCTAAAGTGTAGGTGTAATTAATTACAATTCATTCCCCTATTTAATAAACTGCAATGGCTTCCTATTGTTATTCTATAAATACCATCACATATATTGCTGTTTGACCTTTAAAGTTCTCATCTCAACCCAGCCCGAGTTTATCTTTTCAGTCTTATTTATTATATATATACTTTTCCCTTTCCCACACCCAAATTATTTTCTCGTTCTTAGTTGACAGTCCATGCAAGTCAATAACTTCACCTTCGTTGTTCCTCATCCATGGAAATGAACTTCTCCTTTACTTTTTAAAATCTCATTTCACTAAAAACCGAACAAAAACTTTTTGCATGAAGTTTTCCTTGACTTTCTCCTGGGTGTCATTACAAATTTACCTTGTATATATTTCACTTTTTATGCTTATATTTAATTTATGTATATATTGACTCCTTGAGGACAAAGGACTGTTTTGTTTTTGTCTTTGCATCCCAAGTATCTAGTAGCAGAGTACCTGGCACATTGTGTAGACTTAAAAAACAACAACAAAACAACAACCCAACAATCAACAGAAAAAATTGTATATGAAACCTCAAATTTTGTTGCATATAACTTTGTTTGAAAAAAAAAATCAAGTATGTAACATTAGTTTCCAAGCTATTCCAATTGTCTTTCCTTCTGGGCATCCTTTTTTTTTTTTTTTTTCCTTCTGTTCTATGCGCTTTAAACAAGAAGAAAATTATTCTCAATTGATTAAGAAGGAACGTCTACATTCAAAGTTCGAACAGAAAAAGATTATGTATGAAAATACATCCCTATTTTGTGCTGCCTACATTTTCTTGGAGTATATAATTCATCGTTTTACTTTCTTTTTAAAAACAAGTTTTTTTGTTGATATTTTTTGTTTTTACATACTCTTACTTCCTCTGTATATCTTCTTCTTTTCTAGAGAGCCATCTCTTAGAATAAAGAATCAATAAGTTATTTTAAAGCTATTTTTTGTTTGTACTCCTTGTATTAGGGATTAAAGTTTTTAAAAATATTAAATGAAAAAGTATTAAAAAAAAGTTCAGTGACCTCTTCCTCCTTTTCTCTTTTTTTTTTTTTTGGGGGGGGTTGTACAACCTCATTTGCTGCCATTTATCAAATCCCTTTTATTAAATAAACATAGTGGAGCAAAACTCCATACTTTATCAATATCTTAAAAAATGGATCTTCTTCATAAATCTTTTATAGTCATGACAGCCTTTGGATACATGTACTCTTAGTTGAAGTTGTGTAAATTGTTCACTCTGATTAAAGTTTTTCTTTCATTCTGTATCAGTTCATATCAGTCTTCCCAAGTTTCTCTGAGACCATATTTTCCATTATTTTTTACTGAGCATAATATTCCATTACTCTACATATATCATGATTTGTTCAAAGATAGCATAGTTAAGGAGTAACTCCTGTTCCTAGTTTTTTTGTTATAACATAAAGTGTTCCTTTATATATTTTTGTTCTTATGGACTTTGTTTTCCTTTTTTTGATTTCTTGGTGTCATAAACTCAATGGTATTATTTAGTCCAAGAATATGCATGGTTCATTAATTTTTTTCTGGCAGTTTCAAGTTGTTTTCCAGAATGACTGGACCATTCACAATTATACTAATGGCACATCATTGTTGCCTGTTTTCCCCAGCTCCATCCATAGCTATTTTGCTGTTTCTTTAGTTTTTATTTTTCTAATAATTAGTAATTTGGAGCATTTTTTCATATTGCTGTTTATGGCTTGGGTTTTCTTAATTTTAAGAGAGCTACTTGTTCTAATGCTTTGACAACATATCTATTTATATCTATTGGGGAACAACTTCTTATAAACAAGGTATTCTAAAAGTCTTAGTGTAACTGTGCAGCTTATTATATTTACCTTATAAACTTGGAATTTCCCCATTTTAGTCAATTCACTATATATCTCTGGAAGCAGAAACTTGTTGCAAAGATACATTTTTAAAAATCAATTAACACTTTTCTTTGTAATCTTAATAGCATTGTTTTTGTTTTGTGTAAAATCCTTTTCAATTTTATTTCATCAGATTTTTCCATTTTATCTTCCGAAAAGCTCTTTATCCCTTGCCTAATTATGCACTCTTCTCTCCATAGGTGGGAAAGCTGTTTTGTTTTTTGTTGCTCTAATTTATTATATGACCATAATTATGTAACCATTTGCATCTTATTGTGGAGTAGCATGACATCTTGGTCTAAACCAAATTTCCACCTGTCAGCTTTTAGTCTTCTCACCAGATTTTGATGGAAGGAATAATTCTTTTCCTCAATAGTTGGAAAATTTAGGTTTATTGAATATTGTACTACATATTTATTTGCTTCTGTGTGTTGTGTATTTTGTAGTCTCTATTCATTCTATTTTTTTAACCAGTGCCAAATTGCTTTGATGATTATTGCTTTGTAGTATAGTTTGAAATCTGATACAGCTAGAGAGCCTTTCATCCCATTTTTTTCTTAGTTCCTTGAGAATCTTTACCTATATTTCTCTCTAGATGAATCTTATTATTTTTTCTTGATATATAAAATAATCCTGTGGCAATTTGTTGTGTTATTGAATAAGTAAATTTAGGTAGTATCATTTTGTACTTTTAGGTAGTATCATATATGAACCATTGGCATGGTCCATATATGAACAATTAATATTGATTCAGGTCTATCTTTAATTTCTGTAAAGAGTGTTTTGTAGTTTGTATGTGTGAGCCTGATAGAGAGAACAAGGTTTTTCTTCTCATTTTTTTTTCCTGTGCATAGCTCTTATCTATTATTGTGTGCCTATCTTGATAATTGGAATAAATCTTTCCTTGATAGAAGTTACTTGTAGAAAAAAGGGGGTTGGTGGGGTGGGGCAGATTCACTTATATAACTTGTTCATTCCCCCCCCCTCAGATTAAATATCAAATTATCTTTCTTGATCTTTTAGTCTGTATATTTTATATTGTAGAAATACATCCATTTCATTTAAATCGTTTTCTTGGCATGTAGTTATAGAAAAATAATTTCCAATATTTTTCTGTGTGCTTTTAGAAATATATCATTGATGTTCTTATTCTCTTTCATCACATAATTATCCTTTCTCCCTTCTCATCTAATTAAGTAAAAAGAAAATTATCTTTAACAACTAGATAAACCAAATGTATACATATATCATTTTGGACAATATATGTATCATTAACTCATTCATCACTCTTTTGTTGAGGTGGGAAGCATATTTCATTCAGCAATCCTCTGGAATAGTGTTGTCATTTCATTCATTCATTCATCTATCTATTTATTTATTTATTTTACTTTTAAGGCTTGTACATTGATAGTACTATCTTTTCTGTTCATTTCTTGAAAAAGTATTTTAAAATAACATTGTAACCTACTCGTGCTCATTGTAAACCTCTTTGCATTGCATTACTGTTAAGTGACTGCAGCTTTAAATCTTCAAATGTGGTTTCGGTGACTTTTGATCACACATTGTTACTGGGTATGTATCAGTACTGAAAAGTAATGTATAGTGGAAAGAGAGTTGATTTCTTCTTTTTTTTTTTTTTAAGTTTATTTTTTAAAAATTAATTTTATAATTATAATTTTTTTTGCCAATACATATGCATGGGTAATTTATCCCACAACATTATCCCTTGTATTCACTTTTCCAAATTTTCCCCTCCACCCCCTCCCCTAGATAACAGGCAATCCCATACATGTTAAATGTGTTACAGTATATGCTAGATATCATATATGTGTGTAAAACCAAATTTCTTGTTGCACGATAAGAATTTGATTCCAAAGGTATACGTAACCTGGGTAGAAAGACAATAGTGCAAACAGTTTACAAAGAGAGTTGATTTCAAAGCCAAGAAGATCTGGCTTCAAGTTCTGCCTCTGTCACATCCTGACTTTGAAAGTCACTAAACTCTCAATGTTCCAAGTACCTCTCTTAAGAACAGATATTCAAAAGTGTTAGTTGCCAGTTTGCATTTACTGGGCATTCTGTGTAGCAAAGAAAACACAAATTAGACCATATTCACTGAAAAACTGGTCAATTTTAAAAACACTGCATCTTTCCAAATACAGTCCAGTCTGTTACTATCATTATTCAGTATTTGGGTTAGTCCATTGCCCATTTGCAATGTCTGACTAAGTTATACATTCTAATGGAACAGAATTCTTGGCTACCTATATAGTTGAATATTATAGGAGGAGGAGAGTTAGGAACAAGCATTTGCTTGCATGCATGTTTATTTATTAATTTTTTTTTATCGTGACATTTATTTATTTATTTGTTTATTTATCTGTCTATTTATTTTTGCTTCTTCCCCCCCCCCCCCCCCCCTGGGGTTAAGTGATTTGCCCAGGGTCACACAGCTAGGAAGTGTTAAGTATCTGAGACCAGATTTGAACTCTGGTCCTCCTGAATTCAAGGCTGGTGCTCTATCCACTGCCACCTAGCTGCCCCCTTATTATGACTTATTGACAGAACATGTGCATGTTTTTTACAACATTATCCCTTGCACTCACTTCTGTTCTGATTTTTTCCTTCGCTCCCTCCACCCCCTCCCCAGATGGCAGTCAGTCTTATACATGTTAAATATATTATAGTATATCCTAGATACAATATATGTATGGAGAACCATACAATTCTCTTGTTGCACAAGAATTGATTCAGAAGGTAAAAATAACCTGGGAAGAAAAACAAAAATGCAAGTAGTCCACATTAATTTCCCAATGGAATAAACATTTGTTAAACCCTTAGTTATGCATGGTATTATTCCTAGTTTTTCTCAAATATCCCATTTGGTTCTTAGAATAACCCTGGATGACAGGTGTTGTTATTATATTGTCATTTTATTGTTGAGGAGACTGAGGCAGAGAACTGACTTTCACAGGGTCATACAACTGATTAAACGTCTGAGGCTGGATTGGAATTCAATCTTCCTGACTTTCCAGGCCTGATGTTGTAGTCACTGTTCCACAATGGGAATTCTTCATTCAAATGGTTTTTCCCATGTGTATATTTTACCTAAAATTTCAGAATTACAGATCTTATTTAAAAGATTCTTAATTCTGGGGCTTGATATACAATAGACAAATATCATCCAAGAAGAAGAGCTTCTGGAGAAACTCAATCATCTCAAGAGAATATCTCTTCCTTTTGGTTTGTGTGCTGGAGATAATCTATGACAAGAGACATCTTTTATGTTCTTTCTTTTCCCTATTTATGTCCTGTTTAATATCTTTCTGTTACTGAATCTTGCAAAGTTTTAGGATGTTGTCTTGTACATGGATTTATGGAAACTTGTTCAATCAGATGCATGAACACATGCACAGAAAACAAGCATGGTGGAGTGTTTTTTATACCTGTTGTATATTTGTAAAGTTATGATCTGGTGTGGGATATTATTTGGGAAAACTTTGTTTTACTTCCACTTTCATCAAAGTTGACCTCTTTGAGTATAGGTTATTCTCAAAAATTCTGTATGAATATGAAAATATACTTATGGATTATTAGGTGTTCTCTTATTTGCCTTCCCTTCCACCCCCCCCCCCCAGTAGTAATGTAGTCCAAGGTTTTTTTCCCCTCAAGTATCTTCACCTCTTTCTGATAATTCCATTATTTTGTTTTTAGGTCTTTGGTGCCTCATCATTATCTTTCCTCACTTCTTCCTAGTTTTCCTTTCCTTTCCTAGCCTTGCATTCTAGGTCATCCTTAACTATTCACTTTTTATATACCTTCCATTAACCACTTTTTTGCCAAAGATTGTAAGTTTTACTATCATAATATCTTATACTCCCCCTATTCTCCTCTAATGGCACTCTGGTCTGGGCCCTCATCATCTGAAGTTTGGATTATTGCAAGAAAGTCCATCCTTAAGTTATAGTATTCCATCTCCCTACTAATTGTAAGCTCTGCTCAGATAGAAAAACTATTTATTTTTTTAATAGTATTTTATTTTTCAAAATACATGCAAAGATAGTTTTCAACATTTACCTTGGCAAAACCTTGTATTCCAAATTTTTCTCCCTTTTCCTCAAGCCAGCAAGCGATCTGATATAGGTTAAACATGTGCAGTTCTTCTAAATATTTCCACAAGGAAGGAAAAAAACAACAGGCAAACAAACACCACCACATCACTACAACAAAAAGATGAAAAATTATGCATTGATTCATATTCAGTCTTGAAGGATTATACTCAGGTTTGCTGGATATGTGATTCTTGGTTGTAATCCTAGTTTCTTTGTCCTCTAGAACATCATATTCCAAGGCTTCCAGTTCTGCTTTTTAAGGCATTTCTCTCCTTATTGGCTTTTTGTACCTCTATTACCATTTGACTTACTTTGCTTTTTTAAAGTGTTATTTTCTTCAATATTTCTTTGTGTCTCCTCCTTGACTCTCTTACTTGTTTTTTTTTTTTTTTTCTTTTTGCATCACTCTCAATTTTTTCTCCACACTTCTTACTTGAATTTCAAAATCCTTTTTGAGCCTTTCCCATGGCCTGAGACCAATTCATTTTTCTCTTGGAGGCTTTGGATGTAAGAGCTTTGATTTTGTGGGGTTTTTTCCTTCCTGATCTTTCCTATCAGCATAGTAACTTTCTGTAGTCAGAATTATTTTTTGTTGTTTCCTCATTTTCCCAGCCTTATCCTTGACTTTTAATTCTTTGTTATGATGAGGCCTGTTATGGGCCAGAACTCTGAACTTGAAATAAGGATTCTTACAAGATGTTAAGTCAGTGGAATTGATAAAGACACTGGTTATCTATCTAGTTTAGCATGGTGCTTAATAGTTCTCTAGTTCACTACATATACTTAGTACTTAACTTAGTTCTACAAGATTCACACCTATGATAATGTAAGAGATTATCATAATAAGAGAGCGTATAAGCTCTGACAAACTCAGCCAGAGTCAGAGCCAGAGAAGACAAGTGGACTGGACTGGAGGTGGGAGCTCAAGCTCTCGGAGCTAAGGAGAGCCAGATCATTCATCCCATCTCACACCAGCTTGGGAGCAGGGTTCTCCTCCTTAGCTTCTCCACTGAAACCAAGACTCCAGAAGGCCTCTAAGAAAGCTATGTGGGTCTCAGGAAAGGAGACAACATTGTGAAGGAGATAATAAAGAATTTGGACTTTAACACCTGGCTACTCTTGTGGTGATTAATCTACTGAAACAAGGCTGCTCCAAGACCTCCAGAAAACCAAACAAAAAACATTACAGAGGCCTTGCTTCCCAGGGTGGAGGACACAGAGGAGTTTTTTATAGAGCTATTTTCAGAGATACTTGTAGGAGACCTGTAACGTTTTTTAGTTTTTCTGAGATCATATGATCCAAGGAGAGGTGTGCTAACCATTCTCCTGGTTTAGCAAACACTTTTCTGCTCTGCAGCTGTGACAAAGGTCCCTTCTTCCCTGTGGCGGCAAACTCTAGTATGCTATTGCTTCTCTTCTCCCTGGGACTGCCACACGGGACTATAACCCAGATTTGAGTATGGGCAAAGCATGGCAAAGGAACAGGGTCCTGCCCTTAGTGCCAGCAGAAAGATTTCTGAAATCTTTCCATCGGTTATTCCATCCCTTTATTGTCTGTGGGCTAAGAGCTCTGGAAGCTACTATGGCTGCCACCAATTCAGTGGCTCCCAACGCCTGCTCCTGGTTTGCTGGGCTGGACTGTGCTCCACTCTGACTCAAGTGTGACAGACCTTTCTTGCCGATCTTCTGCGTTGTCTTGGGCTGGGAAATTGTTTCATTCCATCCTTTTGTGAGTTCGGTTGCTCCAGGAATTGGCATTAGTTAAAAGTTTAGTTCAGAGGGGTTTTGTGGAGAGCTCAGATGACTTTACACTGCCTTATCTCCACCATCTTGGCTCTGCCTCCCCCTACTCGATTTCTTAATGCCCTTTTCCTTCTTGGATGTCCCAGAGAACATTGTCATTTTGTGATATGTCATTTTCATGTATGTCTTATGTCCTGTACCTAACTTCGGTAAGCGCAGTTGCTATTTTCCTATTAGACCTAATAAAGTGTATTGTACACAGATTCTCATTATTGAATTGAACTATAATATGTATGATGTATTAGATATTATATCCTTGATAAATATCACAAGTATATTTGCTTGGTTGCTCAACAATGACTTTAAAAGAAGTTGAAGCTTTGTAGAAAGAAAAAGATGAAGCTCTTTTAAAAAGCTAATTTATATGACATTAATCTTTAGAATTAGAAAGTATTTTAAAGATGTGGTCTGGTCCAACTCATCCGTCTTTCAGATCAGCAAGCTGAGGCCTCTCTTCTACTTCCTCTCTTTCTACTACCCCTCCTCCCTCCATATCAATAGCTTGACCAAACAGAGAGACATCTTTTACCTTTTTTTTACCTTTTGACTAAACTCCAGAGTTTTTTTCCTATGTTATTTTTCTGCTTTCTGTTTTTCCTTTCAACAAGATCTTTGTATTGTAAGGTGTAGTGAAGATTTGTAGCTTATAGGCAATAAAAGTATCCTTTTAAAATTTCATTAATATTTTAATTTTAATTGCTATAGCTTTATTGATATTTGAATAGTAAAGTGTTCTTTCACATCCTTCCATGTTTTTGGAAACATACCATGATTTTGTTGGAATATTACTTGACTTTTTTATTATGTTTAGATATCAGTGATAATTTCTTTAAATTCTGTTTTACGTCTTTTTTGAAAATTCATCCAGCATTAACAAAAATGAAAGGGTCCTTCCTCCTAAGAACTTAGACATATATATGATTTTCCATCAATTGAATATTAAGTACATGCAAAATAATTTTGGGCAGAAGTCAAAGAAGTTGGAGGTGGAGGAGGAATGGAAAAGATTGTGTATGAGGGTGGAGTTGGGAAAGGCAAGTTAGAATTGGATTTTAAAGAAAGCTAAGATAATAGAATGTAAAGATGAGGCCATATAGTATATTTCAGTCATTTACTCTGGCTTGTGTGAAGAACTAAGCCAGTTTGGCTGAATTAGAGAATGTGTGAAGCAAAGTAATAGAATAAGCTTAGAAAGATTTTGAAAGAAACTATAAAGCGCTTTAAAAGGCAACTATGGATGTTTGTATTTCTCCTATAGGAGCATTCTTTAGCTGGGTTCCATGAATGTAAAATAAAAAAAAAAAGAAATCCACTATTTAATAAAATTGGTTTTCTTTTTAGTCTGTTTTATTTATGAATTTAAAAAATATTATTCTGAAAAGGGGTCTCTAAGTTTCACTTGATTGCAGTAGCAGTCTGTTACCCAGAAAGATTGAGAACCAGTTGAACTGGAATTTATTGAACAGAGGAATAGCATCCTCAAATCTGTGCTTTAGGATTATCTCCATCACCAAACATTTAGCTTATTATATGCCAATCACCACTCAGTACTAAAGACACAAAGACAAAAAAAAATGAAATAATCCCTTCTTTCAAGGAGCTTTACATTTGCAGAAATATTAATTCATTTTTATTAAGTACTTTGTGCACGACACTGGGTATACAAAGAGAAACACTGAAGCAGTCCTTCACTTCATTGAGTTTTCATTTTATTGAGAAGAAACAAAATATACATAATTAAGAAAATATCAAGCTCCTACTATGTGTCAGGCACTTTGAAACTCTAGGGATGCAAAGAATGATAACAATTCCTGCTTTGAGGAGCTCACAGTCTGATGGGGGAGAATGAGGGGACTGAGGGAGAAAGGGAAGGATGATTAAGAGAAAAGAGTTAAAAGAGGTCTGAAGAATGGCTTGACTGTCACAATATATGATAAGATCTTTTATATCACCCTATTTTCCCTTTTTGGCTGTCATCCTATAATTGGCCTTGTTGCCTATCTCTTTCCTATTACTAGGGACTTAATTATTTAACTGCTTAGTTATTACCACCATAAATAAAAACTTGGATTGAAAACTTTGAATTGATAAAGAGAAATTTGTAGTTCAAAGATTGAGGCTACTGAGGTTAACGGATCCAAATTAAAGATTTCAAATGTTTTACTAGACTTCCTATGTATTTTGTGTTGGGAAATGATGAAAGGGATGATCAATATAAAGTCTGTTGTTATTCCCACAAGTTCTGTTTTAACAAAGTCCTCTGGGTATCCTCACTGTTTTGTTATTATAAATATGTTGCTAAAATCCATACTGAAATAATTAACAAACCATGATTCTGGAAGACCTAAAGTGAAGTACACTAGTCATCTCTCCTGGCAAGTGATGGATTTAAAATGCAGAATGTGACATGTTTCTGGACATGGCTAGTGGAAGAATCTTGCTTCCACTTCATCACTCATGTTTGTTAAATCAGTCTTTTTTTGCTGTTCGATTGGTAGGGGAAAAGAATAGCAGAGAAAATAAATATTAATTGGAAAAAAATACTTATTTAAAAATTTAAAAGAAAAATAAAAGTGCTTTTAGTTTTTAAAGCTTGGAGATGGAAATGAAGTCCTATGAAGTAAAGTTAATAAATGAAAAATGTTTTGAATTGATTGGGAAGGAGGCAGTAACTAGATCTTGGTTTGTTTGAGATTCTGTGAGTTTATTTTCTTTCAGGGTATTTGGGGTATTTGAAATGAAGCTGGAGAAAGTGAAATGTGCTTTCATCATGAATAAATAGCTAATGTGTAGAAGAGATCAACTGTCAAACTCTTTCTGCCTATTTTGCAAACTACTGATCAACAAAACTATTGGAATAAAAGGGAAATAGCTTTGTTGTGCAGAAAGTTCTTAATGGTAGTCTACATAGTAGTGGTATTTTGTTAATCTGATTACAACCATTTCTTTTGTATCTGCACATTAGTGATGGGTACAATGGGTGGCACATAGGCACTTAAATATTTGTAGATTGTTTATTTGGTTCCTGTTTTTATAAGTCATTCTCTAAAGAATATACCTGCATTGTGATAATTCTCCACAATGCATACATTTATTTCAGTGGGATGGGGGCTCTCTTTGGCTCTCATATTCCTGATTCTTGATCTCTTTTTGCACAGTCACATTAAAACTGTCACCTAACATTTTATAAGCTAGAAAATTCTATTTACAAACTAATATTAATGATCTGTATTGGTAAAATCTAAAAACTAGATGAAGAAGCTAATTAGAATATAGTAGAGGTATATCGTTATCATTCTAGTGTTGTTATTTACCCTTCCTGCTATTTTTAGAGGAAAACATTCAATTTTAAGTGTTGTAGGGCTTTTGAAAATGATTATTTATGGGTATAAATCGCTACTCTTAGTGTACTGCAAGTTTTAGGAGGCTGAGCAACAGCTGCAGATGTTTCCATCTTTGCTAATATAAGTCAATATGTAATCAACTATAATCTTTGACTCCCCCCATTTCATCTTTTGACTTAGTTTATTCTAGCTTTCTAAATAACACATATATTTATTGTTATGGGAAATAAGTATTTCTCTTCTCATTCTACTTAAATCCTAAGTGACTTATTTTGAAAGGGTACATGGAAAAAAGGAAGCTAAGTGATCCGTATCGCAGGGAGCTCAGAGAAAGCAATAGACATTTAGTAATAAACAAAAAGTAATTTTTTTTGTTTTTGTTTTGAAGGAAAGACTTGTCATTTTTGGAAGGAGGGAAAAGAGGAGGAAAGGCCTTGATCCTCTTAGAACAGTTGGAAGTAGGTGAATCTTAAGAAATTAAAGAGGGAATAAATTCCAGTCTTGCAAAGGTATGGAGACTAAGAGATGGGATATTGTGTATTTAGAACAGCAAGCAAGTCAGTTTGATGGGAGCATTTAGAATAGATGAAGCAGAATAATGAATAAGAAGTCCAAAAATGAAGGTTAGAAACAGGCTGTAAAGGAATTTGAATCAGAGAAATTTATTTTATCCTATAGTCAATAGGGACCACTGGACCTTTTTGAACAGAGAAGTAACTTGCTCAGAGCATTGCTTTAGGAATAATTGGAGAGTGATTGGATAGAGGAGAGACTTAAAACAGGAAGTAAAATGAGAAGACTTTTGCTGTGGTCTACGTATGAAGCAGTTAAGTTCTAAATTGGTGGGGACGCGGGGAGAGGAGTGATGTAAGAGATGTCTTGGTAAGACTGAAGAGTCCAGCTCCTCTCTGAAGTTGTAGAGCTGGGTTACGAAGTAGTGCTTTGTGTAGGATTTGTCAGAATATTGTAGGAAGAGTGGTAGGTTTTGATTGACAGATAAGGGTTTTTGTTTTGTTTTGTTTTGTTTTTGAATGTTGAATTGGCTATATATATATATATATATATATATACATATATATATATATATATGTTCTAAACTTATATATATCTTATATAAATACTTAAACTTATAAGTATAACTGACTATATTGATTTTGGAGTAACCTACAAAAGGTAATGAATGCATGGGGCACGTACTAAGGCAGTTAGCATAGTGGATACAAATCTGGACAGTAGAGTAAAAAAGACCTGGTTAGATGTAGTCTGACATCTAACTGGGCTTGTGTCCCTAGATATGAGTCATGTTATTTCCCTTCCTCAGTTTCCTAATGTAAAATGGAAATAATGGCACCTCCTATCCAGCGGTATAACAAGGATAAAGTGAGATATTTACAAAGGGCCTTGCCATGTTGTACAGATAACTTGCTATTTTGGGGTATAATGTAGACAGGAAAGATGAGGCCCTTTGGTGTGTACCTTAAAGTAGCGGAGTATAGATGGCCATAAAGCTAGAACAATGAAAAGGGCCATCTTAGCTAAAATGAAAGAACATTGCCAGGAAAATCCAGAGAGGAGATGATGTCAGAATGAGGCAGGAAGCCAAATTATAAGGGATTAAGGAGTAAGAAGAGGAAATATGGATCAGAAAAGATATATTCTCCTTTTTAGTAAAAGTTTTTTTCCTATGATGAAAGGGAAAATATATGTAGTACATTTTGTGTCAAATTAAAGGTGTTTTTGTAGAATAGGTTTGAGTGTCCCAGAGGAGGAAGATTAGAGGTTCAAAGATTAACTTTGAAGCATCAGAAGTCATCTAGTCCAAAACCCTCATTTTGTATATATGGAAATTGAAACTACAAACCTCAGAATTATCTTTGCATGGGAAACTCTTAATGATTGGGAATATGATTCTTTTTTTTCTTTTCTTTCTTTCTTTCTTTCTTTTTTTTTAAATTTCCTTTCTTTTTTTCTGAAGCCATTGGGGTTAAATGACTTGCCCAGGGTCACATAGCTGGTATTCTATCTACTGCACCACCTAGCTGCCTCTTCTTATGGTTCCTGATAATTTGCATTTCTTCCTTTGAGTAGATTTTTGGTGTTGTCTTTTAATCCCCTTATTCATTGTGTTCCTAGTCTTATATTTGTGTTTCTTTAAATGTCTTGGATATCAGAAACTTATAGCATAGATATTTAATGCAAAGCTTTTTTTCCTAAAGTTCAGAATTTATTTATTGTGGTTTTGTGCAAATAATCTTAGTATCATAAACTTGAAATTAAATTTTTTTTTTTTTTTTTTTGTGCTCATCTCTTTTTGCTTTTTTGACTAGAAGTTCTTTTCCTGACAAAGTTCCATTCATTTTCCTCTTAACTAGTATTTTTTTTGGGAAAAAAATTATGTCCTTTTTACATGGTTAAATATCTTTTTAAATGGGCCTAGCAAGAGCTAAGTTAAACAAGCTCCTCTTCTCTCCCTCCCTCCCCCAATCTAATAGGTCCCTTCTTCCTTTTCCCTTCTAGATTAGATTGTTAGATTATCTGATTCCCTCCTTACTCTCCTCAAATGGAATGCATCTCAACACTTTCCTCTCCTCTATCCAATGTGGTGGGCTGAGCTCCTCTACCACTCAAACTCTCATCCCACTTCTTAAACATACTAAAGAAATACATCACTTTTTAATTGGCATAAAATTTATGCTTTTGGGTTATAAAACTTGACTGAGAATTTTAATTTGAAGAATGTTTTTTAAACTGTTGTAGAAAATGCTTTGAAAGCTGTGGCAAAAATAGATGTTTATTTGTTGCTTACTTAACTGATTTTTTTTCTGTTTATTTTTAAGACGAGCAAAAATCAAATTAAAGTAGATCTTGTAGATGAAAACTTTACAGAATTAAGAGGAGAAATAGCGGGACCGCCAGACACACCGTATGAAGGCAAGTAGTATATTTTTTGTGTAAAACATTTTGTAAAGTAGGGTTTGTTTTGATAAAGCTATAGTTCACATTTATTCAAAAAAAAAAAAAAATAAAACCTCTCCCTCCATTAGATTTTGTTAAGAGTAATTTAATTCTTTTATATAATGTAATTGGCATTTGAATTTGAATTCCATTTATCTAGACTAGATTTTTTTCTTCTTCTTTGAACCTAGATATGTTTTTTTTTTTTTTTATATTTAAGTAATTAAGATTTAGTAGTTATATTTTTTGCTTATATCAGCAGGATTTAGTGGAGCTGTGGTAATATTTTGCATATGATTATATATACTATATCCTTATCTCATAAAGTATAGATGTTATTATTCACTTGTCATCTATGATATGTCTTGCTTTAAGTTTTTTTATTTTATATCATTTTCATTTAGGTCGTTTTTGCCATTTAGCCATCTTTTCATTTTTATTTACATAGTGTGTAATCTGGAAGGGAACTCTGATGAAAAGAAAATACTTATTTTTCTCTGCTATGGAGAAGTTGGGAATGAGAAGTTTAAAAAGAGAGGATAGAACCCCAAAATCAAAATGATCCTTATGTGTGATTTTTCTGATGTTTATTCCTAATCTGAAATGTTGACATTTAGACTTTGAGAGTACAAGATTTTAATGATGAAGGTAAAAACGTGAGATGCTGTGGCTAAAATAGTCTTCATTTGGGGATCATAGAATCTGGAGCTAGAAAAGACCTTAGTACTCAGTCATCTCTTCTAATCCTCAAATTTTATGGATGAGGAAATACGCCTGAGTGAGGTTGTGATTTATCCAAGATCATGCCGATATTAACTTAGCAGAACCACTATTAGATAGCCCAGATCCTCTGATTGTAAATCTAACACTTTTTCCAAACTACCATGCTGCCATTCTTTGTTTGTCCTCAGTTAAAACTCCTTTTGCTTTCTTATTAGAACCATTTGCAATGTAATAAGACTTGCCAGAGGTTGAATTAGTGTAGAGGAACACAGAGTCACTTTCATACTGCATTGGAGCCATCGGAATGTCTGTAGTGGCATTTAAAAACATTTAAAAAACCATTCACATGATTAAAAAAAAAAAAGATTGTTTTTAAAAAATATTTTTACTTATATCCCAGTCAGATCTTCAGCATGTTGCCTTAATTGATTTTCTACAAATTGTTCAATATATGTGTAAGAATGAGCTCATTATTATTAAGATTTGAGAATATATATTTCCATACCTATTATATGACATTTTTATTAAATCTTTAGAAAAATAGTATTATAAAATAATATGGAGGTTTCTAGAATTTCCTTACTAAAATGTACAGATGTCTCCTGAAGAATTCATGATCAATTCTCAATACATAATATCAAGAAGGAATGAGCCTTTAAGTATGATGTGTTTCTTGCTAGAAACAGCTTCACTGGAAATCTGTGATCTTATCTGTAGCTTCCTTGGATTATAATTCATATAGATTTTGATGTATACTTGCTTAAAGGCAGGTGATTGAAACATATCCTTTTTATCTCATTGATCTTAATTTTATGTGCAAGGACAAATAATGTGTGTGTTATCTTGATAACATCTTTTTTAAAATTTGGATACATTTTTAGCTATAACTTTACTAAATTAAAAATTACCATATTGTTTCTTATTGCAGAGTTTGGAAATATGTGTGTGTGTGTGTCTTTAAACAACTAAGCTAGCTTTAAGCAATGAAAAAATGAAAATGGAGCACTGATTTAGCTTAGTGCTTTAAATGATTAAAATTTTTGAACTGATGAGCTTTGTTGATTTGTTTCCAGTCACATCGGTCATAGTTAAAATAGATGAATTTGAGTAATGTTTTATTTTTTTTCAATCACAAGCTGATAAAATAAAATTTAAAATTTTCATATTTTTAAAAGTTACATGAGCTTATAAACGTAGAGCCTTATAAAAAAAAGTTTAACATGTATAAATATTTCTGATCTTTTAATTTTTGTTATTTTTTGGGGGGAGAGGTATTATTTTGAAGGACTAAGAAAGCTGGGTGTTAATATGGGAGTTTTCAGCTGAGATAGCAAACTATTCCAAACCATCTCCTAGTAACAAGAATAGCACAGACAGTTTGTATATAGTTATTAATATTATAAAAAGATGAATTGCTGAATAATTTTTATAAATTAGCTGTTGATTTCTTAAGTATCTTTCAAATTTTATACTCCCATAGTCAGTAATAGTTACTTTTCCAGTTTGATTTTTATAAGGGCTGCATTGTTTTTCATTTAAAGTTTGTGGATTTTTTGGTTTGTTTCTTGAAAATAACATTTTCAGGAATCTCCTCTTTGTACTTCGAAGTCATTTTCCTAATTTTTATTGGGATTGAGCTCAAGTCTGTATAATTTCATTGCTAACATTATATACAAATTTACTTTATGCATTTTCTTATATTTCCTTGATGTGATAATCTACTAATTTTTTAATTTTTAAGATGACTCCATAATTATAGTTAAACTTTGTTCTAAATTTGAAATTTTAAAACAGTATAACTAGATATGCTGGTCATATATGTTCATTATATCAGGAATGATGACTAAAGGCTTCAAGGGTGGTACAAATCTTAAACATTTTGTTATATGACATATAGGAGATAGAGAAAGCACCTTAATTTAGTAGGATGATAACAGGATCTTTGAAATAAGGAAAGAAAGGATGAAATATCTTTTAATGTTGCTATACTTTTTAAAATCTGCATGTTTTAACATTTCTTAAAATTCAATGTTAACTTTTTAATTTTGATTACTATTGGTGTTTCTCTCATCTCCATCACCACTGACCTCCCCACTTCATGCTATTATATATACAATTTCCTAGGTGAGTTCTGCTTACTCATGAGTGTTTTGGCCCCTCATGGAACAGCATCATAAAATTTGCAGGAAAAGAAGTGGTCTGGAAAAAGTTAGGAAGAAAGTAGCTTTCCTTTCTTATTCCCTTATTTGGTGACCTAAAATAATGGAAGCAGAAAAGATAGTACTTGGTATAGATCACTACTTTGGTTGTTTCTTATAATTCTGTGTCCCTGATTTTGGGTTACAGTTTTATATTTTTTGAGTCCTAGAGTTGTTGAGGACATCCTTAGAGAAAGTTCTCTAAGCTAATATTTGAATCAAGATAGGTAATAAATACACTGTAAAAGTCAATGTATGATTCATCCATCCCATGTTATATGAATACTTCTCTCATGTACTTAGAAGATCGTTATTCTTGGGATTCAGTAAATCAGTAGAGGAGTAGTTTCATGAGTAGGGTACTTATGAAAACACTTTTGGATAACTTTTTATACTGATTCTTTCATTTTTGCCAAATTTTAACTCAATTCATTGACAGTTGAACTCAAGTGAAAATGTTCAATTTGAGTGTTAGCTACTTTTTCTTTGCCTTTCAGTTGTTTTTCTATTTTCACTCTTATCACAATTACTAAATAAAAGGGGTTAAAATTTATATCAGTCACTTCCCCCCCCCCCCCCCAGGCTGGGGTTAAGTGACTTGCCCAGGGTCACACAGCTAGGAAGTGTTTGTTAAGTGTCTGAGACCAAATTTGAACTCAGGTCCTTCTGAATTTAGGGCTGGTGCTCTATCCACTGCGCCACCTAGCTGCCCTGAAGCCACTTTTCTTAATGGCAGCTCTAGTAGAAAGTTCACTTGAAACAACTGACTTGAAGGGAGCTGGTTATCTTGTTGGTTATAATAGCTAATAGTTCACTAAATGCTTGTCTTTGTTAAATGGTGTAGTTAGTGTCTGCTTTAAATTTGAATAAAAATAAGTCACCTTTTTTTTAAAGTATTGTTTTCTGAACTTCTGAGTTTGTTTTTATTTATGTTGACTTGTTATGATCAAATGTAAATTTATATGATTTTAAGAATTTATGGAAATTTATTTCATTTAATATTCCTAACTTCTTAATTTTTTTTAGGAGGAAGATACCAACTAGAGATAAAAATACCAGAAACATATCCATTTAATCCCCCTAAGGTATTGTAAACATATTTTTGTGCATGACCTTATAAAGATATTTTACATTTCTTGGCCCATTAAGTCAACATATATTTCAGCAGTTACAACTATTCCAGTTCTAAAACTGTTTGCTACATGTAAACTCTGAATGTGCAGTGGATTTTAGAAACTAGTGAAAGGAGAATTAAAAGCAGTAAGTTTGTTGGAAGGCAGCAGGATATGCTGGTTTATATCCTTTATATCCTTAATGTGGAATTGGCAATATACACAGAAATCTAGAAAAAATTCTTTACAAGAATTTATGTGTTTTAATTGCCTTCAGAGATGATTTAATATAGATCAGTAGGTGGTATTAAACTATGGATATATGGTTGTGATGTGAGCAACTTTTTTTCTTGAATGCTACCTAGTTAATTGAAGTTTTAGCTCTTACCTGGACAATTGCAATATTCTCTCAGCTGCTTTTTCTTTTCCTTTCTAATTCTTCCTCTATATCACCACCAGATTAATCATCCTAAACCACAAGTCTGAACCTGTCAGTTTTTAATTGAAAAGAAACTTTACTTGATAATTTTTTTTTTGCTTGTTTGTTTATGTAATCTAACTTTTAAATTCAGGTCTTCTATAATTTTATCTAAAGTCTTTCTTTTTTTATGCCCTCTGATTGGAATGTGCCTTTTGCCTATAACACAATAACCATTTTTCAAGGTTTAAAATTATGCCTTCTTTCATAATAATTTAATTGATTCCTGATCCCTTTCTCCCTCTAAATTTGAAATAACTATTACTTCCTTTTAGCTACTTTAGCTACTTTATTGTATTTTGATCCTTTTATGGAGTCTTTTATGACTCTTACTTTTAATTGTCTTAAGCTTGTGTATAAATTTTATCTCAATATTTTGAGACTGCAGTTCTTGAGGGCTTTTTTGTAACCTTTGGAAAGACTAGAATTATGCCAAGCATATTTTAGATTGGTGAATCAATTTCATCATTTCTGTTATAACAGTAATAAATGTTAGTACCCTGTAGTAATAGTTTGAGGATGTCTTACTGGGGGGGGGGTTAATAGGTATATAATGTTCTCTTGCCTAAGCAATTTATAGGAATAATTTTGTTTTTATGAAGGCTTCTGGATATATGGTCAGTGTTGGGCAGGGAATGAAAGTACGCCTTTAAGATTGGAACTGAAATTTTTTTTCTTTTTTTTTTTTTCCTTTTTTAAAAAAGTATATTTCATTATTACTTGTAGACAATTTTTAACATTTAAAGAAATGTTAGTTCCAAATTCTTTCCCTTTCTCTTTCAGACAGTAAGCAATTTTATACAGGTTTTACATGTGCAGTCATGTGAAATATGTTAGTCCCCTTCTCACGCCCCCCTCCAAAAAATAATTTTTGGGAAATGAGACTTATCAGAGATACTTCTAAAGATTAAGTTTGAAAGACAGTATATGAATACTTAAATAAAATGGTTTGCTTTAAAAAAAAAAAAAAAGAAAAAATAGAACAACAATCCTTGCTTGTCATTGTTCCATTTTGAAGCTATTTTTTGTGTGTTATGTTTCTTTTGGTGTTTGTTTTTCTCCCCTTTCAGTTTGTCTGCCCCCAAATACAGATGAGGAAAATAATCACTCTGTGTAAGGGGGACAGATAGACCTACAACCATTTTATTAAGTGGCAGCTGTGTGCCTAAGTGTTGTGCTAAAAGTGCTTTACAAATATCACACTTTTTGATCATTTAAATTTGATCTTTGAAAATTTGTCCTCTGTATCTCTATTTCTTTGTTTTTCATTTATTTGATACTTCAGACATCCAGCTTTGTCATGATCATTGTGTTGATGATCCTAGTTAGTCTTTTCCTTGTTTCTTTGGGGTAAATTCCTAGTGCGTTACACCTTTGTCAGAGTTTAGAGAATTTTAAGATCTAGTTCAAATTGATTTCTAAAATTGTTGAAAAAAAATCACTTCACCCCCAATTCATTAGTGCCACTGTCCTCTCACAGCCCTTTGAACAATTTTCATTTTCTTATTTTTGATCATCTTTACCAATCAGATGTTTGTTAGAAGGAAATTCAGAATTATTTTAATTTAAATTTCTGTTGTTATTCTTTGCTCATTTTTGAGAAACTTTTAACGTTTTCCTTTTTCTGTCTCATAAACTCTTAGCATTGGGCATGAATTTATAAGATTTATTTTATCCTGTTTCTCATTAAATATTTTCTACACAGTTATATTTAGATGTACGTCTTCATACTTTTTTTTTTTTATTGAATTGGAATCTACCTTTCCCAAAATTTTTGTCATGTTTTAAAATCATTTTTCTTCTTTATTAAAGAGCTGTGCTTTTTTCTCCCCTTAGTCCTTAATAAAGAAAAAAAAAAGCTCTTGTAACATATGTGGAGATAAGCAAAACAAATCTCAGCATTGACCATGTCTAAAAACATATTTCTTATTCAATACCCTTAGTTTAAAACTTTTACCAATGTCCTATTTGTGATTGATCATGATGCTTTATCAGTGTTTTTAACTCTTTCCAAGTTATTGCTTGTTGTTATGCATGATTAGTTCATTTGGTTCTACTCACTTCACTTTGCATCATTTTATACAAGTTTCTCTGAAACTCTCATCATTTAAGCACATTATATTCCATTGCAGTCATATGCCATTGTTTTTTCATCCATGCTCAAATTTTTGTAACTTTTTGTTGTTGGTTCTAACTTTTATTTTTTGGGGTGTATGAAAGTGAAATTCTTCATGTTTTGTATTAATTAGCATTCTTTTTTTGCTGTCCAGTTCAGGTCCCCCTTTCCCCTTTCCTTTTATCTTCTACATGAACTTAAAATTATAGAATCTTAATGTTGGAAGAGACCTTAAAAGTTATTTTGGCCAGGATTCTCTTAAACTTGAACCTTTAGCTTTCTATCTAGAGTTCACTATAACTCAAAAGTTGCTTAGCCTTTAAGATTTTTAACTCATAAATTCACCTCTGACAATACTCTTTGTCCCTGCTTTACACATACATTATTGAATTTACTCTTTAGCTTCAACATGAGGTCTAATTCTTACATCTCAATACTATCATTTTCATTATCATTATTCTTTGGTCAGGTTTTAAGCGATAACTTTGTCTCTCATTTTTTTGACTTTCCTCAATCCTGTACAACTCCCAGTTCCTATATCCCTCTCAGAGCTGAGGACTGCTGGAGAAAGTTATTATCTAGACCTCAGTTGGATCCTTAATGCTGCTCTCCTTTATTTCTTTTACGAGACCTTATGTGATAATTTTTTTTAAATTAAAAAAAAAAATCACATCTTAGCAATCATGAACAAATATTTCAGGGTTCCAGTGAAGAAGAAAAAGAGGATTATAAATTTCCATTAATTATCCTAGTTATTTTTGTCTTTATCTGAACTTTTTTCCTGTATTTTTTGTTTTATTTATGCTTTATATTTTTATATTTTTATCATTTTTCACTAACATCATCTGCATAGAGAATCATCTTCCTAGCCAAAAAAGTATAATCAAATAAAACAAAATAACCTATTGATCATGCCTGATATTTATCTATGTATCTGTCTATCTCATTTAGCACTTGCAATTCATTTAATTTTTTAACTTTGCTACTTCTGTCTTTCATTCTTACCAGGCTGATGTGCATGTGATAGACTTTTAGAAATGTTTTGTTTTTCTCTTCTTATGGGTGATTAAGAACATTCTTTGATAGGCTTATATTAGTTATGAAAAATTCTCTTTTACACTTTTTTCAACTTGTCTATTGAAAACCACCATTCATATACACACACATAGCACCAACTTTCATAAGATTTTTATCAAATATATTTGCCATCAGGATTTTCCTTCTTTGCTTTTCTTTTGTGTTTACTTTGCTTGTACATTTATATTCCTATAATTGTCACTTCTCTCTTCTGTAATTACCTATCTTATTTTTTTAGGTATTGAGGCAAAGTCTTTATTAAGGTATATGTTACATGTTGTGTTGAATGCCAAGGATATAGATACAGGCAAATAAGAAGAGTCCTCTGTCTCAAAACTGCTTATAATCTAGTGGAAGAAGATAACGCAAAATGGATTTGTAAGGAGCAGACAGCAAGAATGTGGAGATGGCTAGAAATGATGTCTGGATTGAGGCAACCCTGTGGGAATGCTCTTTTCTGAGAGTGTCCTCATAGTATTTACTGATGAAAAGGGCCTTAGAAGTCATGGGCTCTTTTCTCCTCAGGTTATGGATGAGGAAATGAAGTACGGGAAAAGAAGGCCAACCATATGATTCTGAAAATGTTTCGTTATAATTAAGAATTCTTCTAGCCATTGCTGTGAAACATATCCTCTTTAGTTGTAGTAAAGTAAAATCTTTTTATCTTTTTTGTATAGATCATGTTTCCATTTTGAAGCTTATTGTAGGTATAGAATATAATTTGTCAGTCCTATTGCCATTCTCATGGCAGTTTGGTTTCTGGTTTTTGTAGAGGTATTACTCCAGTAGATGGTGTCCTTAGGTTTATCAGACACTATATTACTTTGGTTACTTCTGGGCCTTCTAATAACAGTTAATGACATTTACATAGCTAAGTGTGCTAAGCACTTTACAAATACTGTTTTATTTGATTCTCATAATAGCCTTAGAGGGGGCTCCCTGATACTATTATCCCCATTTTTATGGGTGAGGAAACTGTCTAAATGACTTGCCCAAAAACCACTGCATGTCTGAGGCAGGATTTGAACATAGGTAGACTTTATTTTTTTGAATAGTTTTTTATTATTTTTTTCTCTATTATATGTATAAAAAACATTTATTTTAAAATTTTGAATTCAAGCTCTCTCCCTCCCTCTCCAATCCCTGAAATTGGAGAAATTTAATGTAGTTTATACATGTATAAAATATTAATCATGTTAGAACATAGGTCTTCTACTTTCAAGTCCAGTGTACTGTTTATTTTGATTATTATTGATTTTGGGGGGGGGGAAAGGGGCAAAGCAATTGCAGTTAAATGACTTGCTCCCAGGGTCTTAAACATGTGCAGTTCTTCTATTTATAATTCAACATTTATCCTTGCTGTACAAGAAAAATCTGGTCAAAAAGGGGGAAAATAAAAAGGGAAAAAAAGCAAACAACAGAAAAGATGAAAATACTATGCTGTAATCCACATTCAGTTCCCATAGCCCCCACTCTGTGTGCAGATGAGATGGTTTTCTTAATCACAGTTCTTTTGGAATTGGCCTGAATAACCTCACTGTTAAAAAATCGAGTCCATCACAGCTGATCATCACATAATTTTGTTGTTGCCATGTACACTATTCTCTTGGTTCTACTCATTCTAGACCTCTTTGATCAATAGTGATTTAAAGCATTTCTTCATATGATTAGAAATGGCTTTAATTTCTTTGTTTGAAAATTCTTTTCATATCCTTTGACCATTTATCAATTGGAGAATGGCTTGTATTTTTAGAAATTTGAGCCAATTTTCTCTATATTTTAGAAATGAGGTCTTTATCAGACCTTTATCAGATTGAATATAAAAAAATTTTCCATTCCATGCTTTACTTCTGAGAAGACCTTCCTCCTTTTCAACATTAATTTCTGCCTCAGTGTCCTTAATCCCCATTCCTCATGTTTTTTCCAGTACTATATTCCATTGGTTAGTCATTTTCTTATTCTTCTTTTTTTACTCTCTTTCACTGGCTTCTATATTTACAAATATGCTTAGATTTCTTTTTCCTTCTTTGCTATTTCTCAACTTTTTCTATATTTCACCTCTCTATAGTAGTCTCTATATCCTTGCTGCTTCATTTTTTAAGTTGGTAAAATCAAATTTCTGTCCTACTATTTTTGAAATTGCCTCCTTCTTTGCTAATGCCAATCTAAATCCCTTTCTCAATTCATGTAAATTTTGCAGTGTTAATTCCAAGTTCAGGCCAAAACTTGCATATGAAAACTTTTTTATAGTATACTACATGATGTTGGAAAAGATAATTTTAATTTCAATTGAATTAATTGCTTGAGTTTTGGAGTCCAGTTGTCAAAGGTTAAGGAGTGAATGAAAATTGGTGAAGTAGAAACAGGGAGTGAGAATAATTATTCTAGAAAATTACCTGAGAAAATAAGAAGTTAGGTAGCAGCTTGAGAGGATAGTAGTTTCTAATGAAATTAGTTCTTTTAAATGGTTGGAGAAGACTTGATATATTTTAGATAATTAGATAAAGAGTCAATAGGATAGAGAGAGCTTGAAGATTAGATATGGAGAGGAAAAATGATTGAGGATAGTGTTTTTGGACAAGATGGAATTATATGAAGGAGTTGATCTTGGCTAAGAAAACCCACGTGCAGAACTCCTTGTGATAGGAGAGAAAATGATTTGTCCTTAATGGATCCAAATAGGTAATATAGTAATTAAATGTTGTTGAGGATGAGTATTAAGGTTTTTTTCGTCTTACTATCTTCCTCTCATTTGAAAACCAGGTCACCATTTGACAGCTTCATAATTCCCCATGGTTTTTGAACGTATGGTAGTTGATTCTTTGATTTCTTGATCATCACATTCTTTCTGTTCCTAGAAACAGAATTCTTCTTGAATTAAAAGACTTTATTTCACTTGAAACACATGATTCCATAAATATTTTTAATTATACCTGAACTTTGTTTCCCTCTTGAGCATGTTTTACGTTTTTTATTTTGGACATTTTTTTTATTGATGAAATAAACATCACAATTAAATGATGTGTTCCTTTCTCCCTCCCATCTTATTTGAAAAGATGATTGAAATTGGAAACCTAATTGCAAAAAGGTTTAAAAAGTGAAAGAGAGACTATGAAGTAGGTAACGCATTTGCTTTGTTTCTTACAAACTTATTTAGAAAATAAGGGAAAGATAGAATAGTAGTCTTAATATTTAGACATGGATGAGACCTTAAAGGTCATCTAGTTCGGTTTACCCTTGCTTCACTTCTTAAATGGAGTTTTACAGACTTTGACATGGAAAAACTCCTATTTCATTGCCTTATCATAGTGTGGAGGGATGACCCAGGGTTCTCTTAATCTAGGCCAACAAAACATAAATCCCGGCAGGTTTCCATTACATAAATGCTTCAACTGAGGTATGGCTTTAGTAGAGGGATATTTATAGGTATCTGTTATTTGTATAGTGACTTAAAGTTTGCAAAGTACTTTCCAAATCTTAGCTTATTTTATCCCTACAGTAACCCTGAGAGTTTGGTTCTGTTTTTTATCTCTATTTTACACATGAGGAAACTGAAACAAACAAGTGACATACCCAGAGAGTTTTCTGAGGATGGAGTTAAGCTTTTGTGTCTTTCAGGCTGTCTTTAAAAAAAAGTTAATTTATTTTATCGTCACAGAAATCCTTTTCCTTGTCTGTAGTGATATCAAAGGAGTTCAAAGTAAGCAAAATGTATTGCCACATAATTTTAATTTGACTTTTGGTGTGCTAAATTTGAGTTGATAAATATGCAAATTGCTGAAGAAAGCTGCTTTATATCTATCTTGATATTTATCAGGATAAAATAAATGAATGAATTAAGAATGAAGATAAACAAACCTAGTCAGCACTTAATTCCTCAAAGTACTGTGCTAAGAAAACTCTTGGTAATATAATAGCCTCTGTTCTTAGTACATTCTAATGAGAAAGACAACTCTTTAAAAAAGTTTCAATCTCCAAGTTTGGTGGAGAGGTCCTGGAGTTTTACCATAGGGCACTGGTCAAACAGATAGTCTTATATATTTTTAAGCATGTAATTTCTGTTCTTTTTGATGTTGAACATTTTGAAACTTCCAAGTACTTTGATATAGTGAAATTTGTTTTATGCATATTTCTTAGCTGTGACTAAAGGGAAGCAAATTACAGCTAAATGAAAAGATGAGTTTTCAGTCATTTCTTGGAGAAACAAAGCATGATGGAGGAGGTACAGTTAGTTTTGGTAATTTAACATTATACTCATCATAAGTATTTGCAAAAAGATCACTAAGAAATTTATTGCACCTTATGTACCAACTTTGGCTGCTGAGAATGAAGAGGGAGAGAAGTTTTAAGAAGAACTTGATAAAACTGAATTAAGTCAGTATATTCTCTGATAGTTTTGGTAATTTCAGTGTAAGTGAGAAAAGTTGGTAATTGGTGAAAAAGAGAGCATAGTTCAGGAAGTAGAATCAAGATATACAAAGACATGTATGTTCCACAACTCTCTTGACTTTCTTTCTTTACATTCTTTATAAGAAAAATTTGTAGACCCTTGATGTGATGAACAACAAATAATGTGAAAGAAATAAAATAGACTCAAAAGACTTTCCTCAAAAGACTTGTTCGTGATGTGGGATTTATCTGGGATCATTTGTCTCAGTAGTTAGACTACTGAATTGACAGGGCAATAATCAAAATTTGTAAAAATTAGGAAAAAATAATAAAGAGGAAGATTCAACATTGAAATGCTAAAAAAGATTATAATGATTTTATACTAAATTACAAACAAAAGTATCCTAGCAATAATTTTTAGGAAGTATCCTAGTAATCATTTTGATTTAACGCCAATTAAAAGAGATAGGCAACTCAATACAGCCTAGAGTGAGAATATACATTCATTTAGAAAATACTAACTAAAAGGAGTATGATCTTGTTAAGGAGGGAGAAATGAAGGAAAAAATTAGTATTAAAAATGGTTTGAAAAAAAGATCTAACTAGGCAATGTAATTTCACAAAAATGGAAGGGAAACAAAAGACACATAAAGATTATTCTAAGTAACTTTCACTCTCAAGGACAGTGGAATCACCACTGAATTCCTAACATCATAGTCCTGGATATCTTATAGTAGAGACAGAAATAGTACTGAAGGGAACAAAAAAAGGTTGATCAAATTTTTTTGGACACAATTAGTCTGGCAATTAGTGATTAAAATGACACATCTCTGAAAGTGATAAAGATAACAAAGACTTTGTAAAAGTCTCAATCCTTAATAATACCAAAAAAAGTTAATTGGGAAAATTTTTTGACCATATTCTTGTTCTTATCATCTATCTAAACCTTTTCTATGCATGAATATAGGGAATTCTTTTTTTAAATCCTTTAAAAAATTAAAATTTTTAAAATTTAAAATTAAAAAGTTTTAAATCAAGTGATATTCAGTAATGTATTCTGTCTGATTGTGTGTATATGTGTGTGTATTTCCTACTTTTTAATTGACTGAATTAGATATTCCTTTCAACTCCTAACAATAGAAATAATAATGTTAAATGCCTGATCTTATCATAAACATCAGGGGAAGAATTTATGATAGAAAAATATATATTTATGAAATATGCTTACCAAGTGATGGAAAAGATGTGGTACATTTAACCAAAAAGTTTTTGGTTAAATAGGTATTGAGGTCTTCCAGGTCTTGTTAGCATATGATGGTGCTGCGTGCATTGAATCCTGGCAAATTTTGTTTGGAATGCAATCTATCATCACAAAAGAATATAGCCTGAGTAAACAGAGAGTGTGCTTTGTATTTACTAAAGTAAATTGGAAAGTTTCCTGTGAAACCAGTCACCATTTTAAAATGTCCAATTTGTTAATCAATGAGCATTTATTAGATATTTACTGTATGCCAGGCATTGTGCCAGGGAGATGGGAGACCAAGAGCAATTCCACATTGCAGTATGGTAGTGAGATAAAGAATACAACAGATTTTGAAAAATTAAAAATGTTTGTTGGGCATATGATAATGGCATTTCTCACACATGGCAGCTGTGAGAAAGCTTCAATATATAACCAGTGAGAAATTTTGATGTAGCACTGGAGTAAAAGATGGCATCAAAAAAATGTGTGATACGGAGAGAAGATGGGCTGGTTATATTGAAGAGAGCAGAAAGATAGCCAGGCTTTCTAGTGATTACTTTATCATGTTAGCATAAAATGAAGAAATCCACCCATGTTTGGGGAGGGGGGAGAGACTTCTTTCACAGAACTTAGGAGAAGACATGAATAAGAATTGTGATCTCTGTAGTTTTAAGGAAAAGTTCCAAGTTGATGAAATTGTGAGTCTATTTGAATATTATAATGAAGAATTAGATGAGGAAAAGGAAAGAAAGGATAAAAATAATAGTGATTTGAATAATTATTATTGATATAACTTAGTTGATTACTTATGCCAATGTTTTAAATTACTAAAAAATTTCTTCATTAAATCATAGTTTATATGATATTAGAAATCAGGGTCACATAATTAAGATATTGAACTAGACATTTTCTCTGATTCCCATCACCTCACAAACATCTTCAAAACAGAAATTACGCATCAAAGATTAAGCATTGTTAGATATTTCCATGACTGAGGATACCCAGAATCAAAATCAATTTTTAAGGAAAAAACAAGAAAGAAAATAAACAACAACCTCTCACACCCCAAGAATTCATATTCATTGGCTTTGAGCACATTTAGCACCTCTTTGAGCCTGTTGGATAAGGTGTTCTTTCTGCTAGGCTTGGTTTTGTGCAAGGTAGTGCCCTAGAAACACTTGGCACTGAGTCTTAGAGACATGTCCCACTCCCTTCATTCCTTAGTTTTCTAGGCTTGCACCAGCACTAGTGCTTCTGGTTTGCAGCCTCCAGTAGGCTTCTGGTCCTCAAAGGCTGGGACCACACTGACTGTCAAGGCCCAAGCAAACTTCTTCAGCCTAAAGTTGGAGTCTGCACAGAAGTGGGAAGAGGGAGAGAGAAAGGCAGTGTGAGGATGCAGAAATGAATTTTGATATTAACCTATGTTATGTTCATGGTTCTACTAATGCACTCTTGCTTGTCAGTAGCATTGAAGGTAGGAAAAGGGACGCTAAATGAGCTTTTGGAAAAAATTTAAATTATTGGAAGGATATTTATTTTAGGATCTATTCTCTCTGGTAGCAAACAGTGGTGAGGTCATTATTGACTTTGTTTTCTTACAAAGTAATTTTTAAAGTAGCACATAAGTTCTCACAGAAAAATCCTTTTTGCTTAAAGCAAACCTGTTTTGTAGGTCTGTCTTTTATACTCATAAATTAGTTGTTCTTGAATACCTTAAGTGCAATATAGATTGTTGCATTCTTTTGTATATTGGAAATAACAACTTTTCTTTCAGAAGTATTTAGATAATTAGAATTGAAATTATTGCTTTGCTGTCTTTCCTGAAAAGAAGTGGCATTATAATGAGTGAAAATTGTTCCACTCTTCTTTACCTCATCAAGGATGTAAAAGTTCATGTCAAAAAATTGGATATGGGCCTATAGTAACACTTTTAATAGCCACAAAAAATTGAAACTAAAATAAGTGTCCATTGATAATGTAATTTTGCTTAACAAATTGTGATGTGTAAATATAGTGGCATATTTTCTCTGCTGTAAGAAGTATAAAATACAAGAAATTCAGACAAATATTGGCATATTTGATGTTAAATGGGAAAAAAAGCAGAATATAGGAGAATAGTGTAATACATGGTGCCTTCCATGTAATGTAAGGGCAAATAATACTGAAGGGCAGACTGTTAATTGTAATGAATCTTATAGTCCCAAAGAATAGATAATGAAATGAACTTTCCCTTTTCTTAATAGAACATTGGCAAATATTTAAAAGGGGACATATATTTACAACTGACTTTAGTCTATGTTAATTTTGGTTTACTGTTTTTCTTTGTTGCAAGGAAATAGTTAAATGGAGTAGGAATTGCTATAGAAACATTAGGCATCAATGAACTTGAAAAAGAAAAAAGAGAAAGTATAAGAACAATTTTGTGAATTGGAGGGCTACCTTGTGCTCATCCTGTACTTTTTTTCCCTCCAGAATCTTTTTCTTGCTTTATATTTTAACTCAGTTATATTTTGAAGTCTGCAAAGATCTCATAGATGGTATTTCTTTGTATCAGTTATTTTAATACCTAATTAAACCTTTTCCCTTCCCCTCCCAATCTATATTATAAATTGTTTCCAGGGAAGGAAATTCTTTATCCTACTTAGTAGATGCTTAGTAGTTATTGATTACAAATAAGCAAAAAATTGTGAAAAGGTCAAAATATAATGAATGGATGGTAAGCTCCTCATCTTTTTGAAATGATGTTTTCTTCCCTCTGATGACTTTTAATTTCTAGTTAATATGCCATCATAATATTAATATTATTTAAGTAGGTGAGAGATCTTATGGGCTCATTGATTGGTTCTGAAGGCCATCACCATTTTAAAAGTTAATTTGACTTTATGTATACATACACATATATACATATTTTTTTAGTGGGTGTTTCTGTTTATAAAAATCTCAAGTAATGCTTTATATATATATACATTCTAGGTGCGGTTTATTACTAAAATTTGGCATCCTAATATTAGTTCTGTCACTGGGGCCATTTGTTTGGATATCCTGAAAGATCAATGGTAAGAAATTTTTATTTTTCTCTCCTATCTTTCCCACCTCACTCCTATTTAAAAAGGACTTGTTATGCTTTTGTTTGTCCTTTTCTTGGATAATAAGTATAAAATCAAACAATTTAAATCTACTTGGAAATAGTAGATTTACTTTGGAGCTACAAAATTTTTTTTTCAATTCTAATTTCTCATTTTGAAAATTAGTGAATGTGCTGTGCTATTTCTTTAAATTCATTTTTCTCCTAGGTGGCTTCTTTTGAAATGATACTTAAAAAATGTTTCTTAAAGAAGTGAATTTGATTTTGCATAGATGAAATAAAAATCTCTCCCTTTCTTTATACTCCATAATACAATACTTGAATTATTTTTGATCATTTAAAAAGATCTCTTAACATTTCCCTTTTTGAGGATGAACCTCATTGAGTTTTGTTAAACTGGTTGTCAAATGAGAGATTGAAAGACATGTTAATGGATACTTTAAAATTTAGTTGAATTTAACTACTGAATATGTGTTCCATCAGGTTAATACTCAGCTAACTCAGGATATCTGCTATGCCTGTTATATGTACCTGGTGGTGTAATAAAGACTTCACAAATATTATTGGGAGATGGTTTAAATTATTATCTCCATTTTAAAATTGAGGAAACTGAGGCAAATAGGTTTGTTCCAGGCTTGCCCAAGGTCAGATAGCTAATAAGTATTTGAGGAAAGACAAAAGTGAATACAGATGTTCCTGGCTTGCACCATCAAACAGCCCCATGAGGCATAGAAAGAGAATTTGATGGAGACATAGTAACACAAGACAAGAAATACCTGTTAATGTGAAGCTTTAGAGTTTGGATGATTTGTTAAAAAAAATTTTAAGGACATTAAAACATATTGATCTCAAAGGATGAAAAAAAAAACCATAAATGCAAAATGGTAAATTATGTAAGCATTATTAAAAAATAAAGATATGGGTCATAACTGAGCACAGATCAATTGTATGGGGCTCATGAATTATCTCTTTTATTAATATATTAGGTACATGAGAGAGGTTTCAAGTTTTAACCAAATTATTTAACTAGGAAAGCCACAAGGAAATGCTCTTTATGTATGTATAACACAACTTGCGGTTCTTTTATCCTATACTAACACTAAATATTAATATTGTATTTTAATGATATTATTTTAAATATTCTCCTAAAATTACCTTTGGAGGATTTCTTTTTTGTTTTTATTAGATTTTGATTTATCATTTAATGATTGTTCAGATAGCTATAGATTAATTGACTTTCTACAACAATGTTGAAGTTTGTTCTTATTAAAAAAAAATCTTTGAAAATATTACCTTGCCTTTATAAAAACAGTATGTACTAGAAAGTCAGGAATGTAAGCAAAATCAATTCTGAATAATTAGAGGTAAAACTCCAAAATGAATATGTCTGTTTTGATTTTTTTTTTTTTTTTTTTTTTTGATTAAAAAGTGCAGGATGGTTTAAGTACTTTATTTAGTGAAAGTTTTGACCTTATTGGCTCAGTCCATTGGGTGGGATTTATTTGGTTTTCTTGCTGAGAAAATTAATTTTGCCTTGCTGAGTGTTCTCTAGGAACTAAAAATATTATTGCTTCTTATGCTTTTCACAGTATTTGGAATCTATAATTCTTTTCAAAAGGTTAATTTGGAATGGTTAGCTATATTTGCCTTCAAGGTGTTTTCCTTTTTTCCCTGAGTATTGATCAGGTCATATCTTTTTATCTCTGTTCCTGAAATAGTTTCCCTTATCAAGATCGGCAAAGTTTTTTTTTTTGTTTTGTTTTGTTTTTAATAGCTTTTTATTTACAAGATATCTGCATGGGTAATTTTTCAGCATTGACAATTGCAAAAGCCTTTTGTTCTAAATTTTTCCCCTCCCCCAGATGGCAGGTAGACCAATACATGTTAAATATGTGAAAGTATATGTTAAATACAATATATGTGTACATGTCCATATAGTTATTTTGCTGCACAAGAAGAATTGGACTTTGAAATAGGGTACAATTAACCTGTGAAGGAAATAAAAAATGCAGGTGGACAAAAATAGAGGGATTGTGAATACTATGTAGTGGTTCACACTCATTTATTTCCTAGAGTACTTTCACTGGGTATAGCTGGTTCAATTCGTTACTGTTCTATTGGAACTGATTCTCTCATTGTTGAAGATGGCCACATCCATCAGAATTGATTATCATATAGGGTTGTTGTTGAAGTATATAATGATCTACTGGCGATAGGCAGTCTTTTAAAAAATTCTCTTTGTTGATTATATTCTCTCCATGAAAAAAATATTCTTGCCATACAGTTTTTTGAGGAATCTGTAAGCCTTTGATAATCTGGATTATGAACCATGTTTGCCAACTTTCTTTTGGTTAAAATTTGGCTCTCTTTTGGTTAAAGTTACTAAGTATCATGTTGATTTAGGGTAGAAGATTTTTTTTTATTATCTTCATAAAATTTTTCTGTTGCTTTGTATACTTCTATCACTTGTTTCCTTGGAAGTCTGCTTGCTTACACTTGTCTTGATGTCTTGGGTACGGGATGAAAGCAACTCTGGGAATTTGCTAATTTTTTTTAAAATCACATTTCACTAGTGGGAAAAAAACGCCAAACTTTAAACTCAGATTTGTGGTCTGGAAGTGACATTTGATGTAATCCAGGAATATACTAATCATTTTATAACAAAGGGAACTGAGATCCTGAGGGTCCCAAGTGATTTGTCCAAGATTACATAGGTAGTGTGTGGGGCAGAGCTGGTGGCATTTGAAGTAGGGTCTCTGGTTTCAAATCTGAACTAGAACATGTATCTATAGAGTTGATATTGCCAAGTCTTAGGTTATCCTCTTGAGACCTGTGTTCTGGCCATGATGGAGAGGGCCTGATGACAGCACTTGTGATGGTTTCAGATGGATACACCCCCAGGAGGGGTGTGTTATTATGATTTCCATTTCCTTTTTTGAGGAAACTGAGGCCATTTTGCCCAGAGTCATTCCCTAGGAAATCAAACTTGACTCTATATGCAGTCCTTTATCCACTGTATCAGTATTGGTTAAGAAACTGAAGGTTTTAGGAACTCAGGTAGTGTTTCTGTCTCTGGTATTGATTGATGGCAAGGGCTTCAGAAGAAAGGCATAATTTGGAAGTTAATAAGTTCTCTAATATATAATAAATGTTCTCTAAAAACGGGTTTTGGGTTTTGTACATTGACTTAATTAAATAGAGTAATGGCAGATTCTTGGTTGAGGATAGAATATACCTTAACAAAGTTTGGTAAAAATGTATTTGTCTAAAGCTTTAAAGGATTACAAAGGAAGTAAATGCTTCTGTGTGTCTATCACGCTAGACATTGTAGAGATATGCTTCAGATGTGTGTGTGTGTGTGTGTATGTGAAAATGGGAGTAATTTTATTTCAAAGGAATAGAGTAAGATAAAAAGAAGGAGCAGGTTCTGGAGTGGAGTAAATGGCATGTATCAAATTATCATATTTGAGGAAATGAAGAAGCACGTTCAATAGAAATTAAGTAATATTTATTTGAAGGGTAATAATAATATTAGGCCTAGATAGAGGGAAAGGTATGGAAGACAAATTGGAGAAACAGTTCAAATATCTGGGGTGAAGACATGATTGTAGTACTAATGATGAAATTCAGTTCTCTGAATGTCTGCTGTATAACAATACCTAACAATTTCCTGTTTAATTATAATTTATCCTTCAAAATAGAGGAGGCAGTGAAGAGAACGTCACCATCTGATTTTTCCCAGTAAGAAATAATCTTGCTTAATTAGATATTCACAGGAACTTTCCATGAAAAGTAGTAACTTATTTTTGAGAGAAGACAAAAACCAGAGATCATGTAGCTTTTGCCAAAAATTTTTGAGACTACATTTCAAAGGCTTTTAAGAAAGGGCGTGTAGCGAAACCCCTTCATAGAAAATTTTACATGGGAATTTAACCTAGGAAAGATTGGTTTTCTCATAAGAATGTCTAAAAATTATTTGATGAAATTTCTCATGCTCTTTTTGTGTATAAGATAAAGAGATGCAGATTTCAAAACTTCTTGAAGTTGGATCCAAGGAGTCACTTTACCCTGTTAGTTTCAGGTTTTAAAATTTTTAATGATAACTTATTCTTAGTAGTGAGAAGAAAGAACTGTAGGGACATTCATTTTTCATTGAAGTCATGCTCCTTGTTCAAGATCCCAATGTCTTCGGGTCTCATGAGGTTCTATAGATTTCTTCTAGTGTGTGCTTGATAAATATGGTCAAAGGAGTGTCTTTAATAGTTCTTCATAATCTTGGAAGGAAGTGTCTAGTGGAGTGTCTCAGAGATTTGTCCTTGTCTTTTTGTTCTTTAACCCTTTTTAAAAATCAGTTGCTTAGATAAAGATATAAGTGGCATGCTTATGAAATTTGAAGATGATACAATGCAGAAAGGGAGAATTAACATATCTGATGACTAAAATGCAAAAAGATCTAACCTGGTTAGGATAGGCATAGAGTTTCATATTTGGAAGAAGGCTTAGATCTTAACCTGAAGTAATATGATGTGAATTGTATGACTTCACTTTACCAGTGCCAATAAAGTGCATACATTAAGCATACATTAAGTGACAGGCATTGGTGTTAGGTGCTGGGGATACAAAGAAAACATCCTGCCATCAAGGAATTCCCTTTTTTCTTTTTAAAATTTTAAGTATTTTTTATTTTTCCAAATAGTTTTCAACATTATTGTTATTATTATTATTTTAACTGAGGCAATTGGAGTTAAGTGACTTGTCCAGAGTCACACAAGTATCTGAGAACAGATTTGGCTGGTGCTCTATCTACTGCGCCACCTAGCTGCCTCCCACAAATGAAATGAAAATATTCATTTTGTAAATATTTGCATTCCAAATTTTACTCTCTTTCTCCCTTATCACGGGTAAGACAGTTATTAATGCAATTAGAGGTATGATTCTTTTAAACAAATTAAGGAGTTTACTTTTTTATGAGTGCTTTTTGTTGGATGGAGTTCGAGAAAGGCCTCTAGTGGTAGCTTTAGTTGAGTTTTAAAGAACTGCAGATTATTAAAGGTGGAGGCAATAATGGGAGGACAATATGTTCAAAGGCATGGGGAAAAGTTAAATTTTTTTTCCCCCCAAGAATCAAGAAGGTATTCCAATTTGACCACAATGTTCTAAGTGAAGGGGAGCAATGTGTAATAAGGTTCAGAATGTCATCTGTAACTAAATTATGAAGGAAATTAAATGTAGTTTACCCTGGAGGTAGTAGGGAGCTACTCAGGTTCTTTTATTAAGTGCTCAGATGTGCTTTTGGAATAGCACTAACAGTAATAAGTGGTATTTTAAGACCTAGGCTTTTCTGATGTCTTTCCTCTTTCCCAGTAACACTGTCTATCACATTTGCTAAAGTATTATAAGCAGTCTATGGTTGAAATGACTTTTAAAATAATTTTTTTCAAAGTTTTTCTGAGGTATGTGCCAAAATGTTTGTGGCAGCTCTTTTCATAGTGGCTAGAAACTGGAAAATGAATGGATGTCCATCAATTGGAGAATGGTTGGGTAAATTATGGTATATGAATGTTATGGAATATTATTGCTCTGTAAGAAATGACCAGCAGGAGGAATACAGAGAGGCTTGGAGAGGCTTAAATCAACTGATGCTGAGTGAAATGAGCAGAACCAGAAGATCACTATGCACTTCAACAACAATACTGTATGAAGATATATTCTGATGGAAGTGGAAATCTTCAACATAAAGAAGATCCAACTCACTTCCAGTTGATCAATGATGGACAGAAACAACTACACCCAGAGAAGGAACACTGGGAAGTGAATGTAAATTGTTAGCACTACTGTCTATCTACCCAGGTTACTTATACCTTCAGAATCTAATACTTAATGTGCAACAAGAAAATGGTATTTACACACATATATTGTATCTAGGTTATATTGTAACATATGTAAAATGTATGGGATTGCCTGTCATCAAGGGGAGGGAGTAGAGGAAGGGAAGGGATAATTTGGAAAAATGAATACAAGGGATAATATTATTTAAAAAATTACTCATGCATATGTACTGTGAAAAAAAATTATAAATAAAAAAATAAAAAAGGAAAAAAAACCAAAACAAACAAACAAAAAAAAAAAAAACAAAGTTTTTCTGAGGGTCAGCATCAAGATAGGAGAACAAGAGCTGAAAGGGCACCAAAAACCGTTATTGAAATGGAACATGTCCTTCACGGATTCCAAAATTTAGATGTCTTTCCTAGCTGTGGTACAGTGATCCGGATAGTTTTTTTTTTTTTTTTTTTTTTTTTTTTTTTTGGTCTATATTTCATTAAACTCTGGACTTCTTTTAAGGCCTTTTTAGTGATATCCTTTAGCATCTAGAAAAGGTATTTTTTTGCCATAAGTGGGTTATAAAAAAAAAAAAGAAACCAAAATGGATGAGAAAAAAAAATAGTTCAGATATAAAGGACATATTTCTGAATAGGCAGACTGCTGATAGAGTAAGTATGTGTGCAAATGCATGCATGCATTTTCCTGTGTATGTTTGTGTTTGTATGTAAGATTTTGGCTCAGAAGGTGTGGATGAACACTGTCCTGGGCTCAAAGTTGTGCAAGTGGAGAAAATTGGTCTGGATTACCTTTGAGCACTTTTTTAGATATTCCCAATTTTACTTTTATTGCCGAAGCTTAAAGCTGATGTTTCCCCAGTCCTATGGCTGTGAATCTCAAAACAAGATTGCATATATCTGCCATTGTGACTATTGTTAATAGGTAGCAATATGTTACCTATTTTGAGTTTCATTTGTTATAACATTTATAATCTATGGTATATATGGCAAGGAATTGTTGAAGCATTATTCATGGGACAAGAATAAAGGTTAGTAAATTATCAGCTTTAAGTGCTATTAAAGCTATGAAGCATATTAAAAGAACAGTATATATTCACTGGATCAACACAAATGGGAATTGCACAGGATGAGAAAGGGATCTGTTTTGATATATGGCAATAGAGAGAATATTCTTAATTCATTAGATATTCACTGATCGTATGAGGATAAGTGATGGGATTTTTACACTCAGAACAAACTAAGAGGGAAAGGATTATGAGTTTTTGAGTTTTTTTTTTCTTTTTTCTTATAGTTCTTTTTTTTGTTGGTAGTGGTTTGCTTTATTGTATCTTCATTTCCCCTAAAGTTATTAGCTTCTGTTTGCTCAATTCCATTTTTTAACCAACTTATTTTCCTCAGCGAGCTTTTTTTTTTTTTTTTTAATCTCCTTTCCCAATTGGCCAATTTTGCCTCTTTTTAAAAATTTAGTTATTTTTAGTACACTTTGCTTTATGAATCCTGTTGGGAGAGAAAAATCAGAACAAAAGGGAAAAACAAAAGGAGAGAAAAAAACAAAAAAGTGAACATAGCATGTGTTGATTTACATTCAATCTCCATAGTTCTTTTTCTGGATGTAGATGGTGTTTTCCATTCAAAGTCTATTGGGATTGCGGTGGATCACGGAACCATTGAGAAAGAACCAAGTCTTTCATAGTTGATCATCACACATTCTTGTTGTTACTGTGAACAGTGTCTTTCTGGTTCTGCTTGTTTCACTCAGCATCAGTTCAGGTAAATCTTCCCAAGCTTTTCTAAAATCAGGTTGTTCACTTTTTATAGAACAATAATATTCATATACCACAACTTGTCCAGCTGTTCCACAATTTGATGAGCATCTACTTTAGAATGAGTTTTTTATTTAGAAAATACTTAGCACTATGCTAAGTATTGAAAGATAGAAAATGTACATGACAGGCTTTTCCAAAACCTGTCACACCACAAATCAGTTGAGGGGGAATTAGTATATCAGAGTGCCTAGAAATTAAACCCCAGAACATAAATATAAATATAAAATTTTTTTTCAGATATTTAATGAGAATTTATAGAGGTTTTTGAATATAAAGTACATTCTAGCTCAGTATAATGAGACCTATTAACCTATTAACCATATGAATTATAATCTAAGTTTCAGCCAAAATGCTATTTAAACAAAACATAGCTATAAAAACTGGATGATGATTAATTTTTGGCCTTTTTGGAATTTCAGTCAGCAAATAAATCCCAGGTCTAGATTACTGTAGAGCAATGATCAAATCATGTCCCACATTTTGCTCTTTCCTAAGTTAGGATTTCATGTTAACTCATTTACTTGTCCAAATGTTACTATCTGTAAATTCAGTTCAAGTTGTACTTTATGTGCTATCTTCATAGACTATTGTAATCTTCATGATCTTTTCCCCTACTGAAATTATTTTATACTTTTTTTATACTTTTATATTTTATGCTGCATAGGTTAAAATTTAATAAATATAGTAATAACTGTCCCCCCTCTTTTCCAAATAAGAATCACATTTGAATGTCTTGTTGCCACTGGATTCTTGATGCTACTGACTGTATGTATGTGCTGCTTGGCTCTTCCAAGTAGAATAACTGGTTATATTCCCTGAGGCAGACTTGTGCTCTGACCATAAGAAGAGCAGCCTAGATATCTGCCTGAGCAAACTGCCAAAAGTTTGTCCATTAGATATGCATTGTTTGACCTTGATGGGCCGTAAACAAGAAAACAAAACATGCAAAGTAGCCTGATTCCATTGACAAGAAGTAAGTAATCTTTTTGGGTATAGGCTCTTGACTTTTTTTGATCTCTTTTTTTACAGTTACCTTTTCTCTTTGGATAGTCTCTTTATTACTTTTTCCTAGTTCTACCTGCTTGATCATCTTTTTTTCATTCTCTTTTTATCTACCCTGAACTCTATCCTCTTCTCTCTTTATAGTGGTTTGCTGGGAAATTTTGTCAGAGCAATATTAATTGGATTCAGTTAGCACATTTCCATGATTTTCAGACTTACTTATCTAGCCCTAACCTCTTTCCTGCACTCCTCACAACTGTCATTGGGACATCTTGATGTGCATCCTGGAATTATTGCTCAACATATCTAAAACTGAACACATTTCCTCAGAAATTTCCTCTCTTCTGAATTCCCCTATTAGTGAGGATGCTGCTGTTCTTCTAGTTACCCAGGATAATAGTATTATTTCCAACTCTTCATTCTCTGTAGCTTACATTGATTCTCTTGCCAAGTGCTATTGATTCTACCTTCCCAAGGAGACCATCATGTTGGGATTTCTGTTTGGTCTCTCTGTGACAGTCTTGTATTTGGTTTTAAAGCCTCTCATCATGTGCCCCTTTCCTGCTTTATTAGTCTTTTTATAGATGGTATTCCATTATCCATTTATTCACCAAATTGAATTCAAGACCTAAAATACAGGTCTGATTGGCCTCTCTCTTACTAGGCCCCCATTCAGTAAACTATTGTCATCCCAGGATCAGATTATACATTCTTTTGTTTGACTTGTTAAGTCTTTCATAACTTGTTCCTTTTCTACTTTTCTAGTTTCATAAACTTTATTCCCTTCCACATGTTCTGAATGTAATAATAGTGGACTCTTTGGTATTCTTTGAATAAAACATCCTATGTTCTTACTCTGAGCATTTTCACTGGATGTTCCCTATACCTCCTTTTCTTCATCTCTTGGCTTCCCTGACTGCTTTCAGATCTTAGACAAAATATCTGTTTATGTAAGAAGCCTTTCCTGTATGCCCTCTCCCACTTTAATAATAGTGCTTTCCTTTGCTTTACCTGTAAGTTGAATGTGCATGTGCATGTGTGTATGTGTAGAGGACCGTCAAAAGGAATGTTTGCATGTTGGTGTTTTTTTTTTTTCATCAATAGTATTTTATTTTTCCAAATACATGTCAAGATAGTTTTCAATATTTTCTCTCCCTTTTCCTTCTCTACCATCCCCCTCTTAAAGATAGCAAGTAATCGGATATAGGTTAACATTTTTAAACGTAATTCCAGATTTGTCATATGATGTGAGGAAAATTAGACCAAAAAGGAAAAAAAAACCACAAGAAAGAAAAAGCAAACTAAATAATGCTATGCTTTGATCCACATTCAGTTTCCATAGTTCTCTCTATGGATAAGGATGGTATTTTCCATCCCATTTGTTGGAATTGTCCTAGATCACTGAATTGCTGAGAAGAACTTAGTCCTTCACAGTTGATCATTACATAATTTTGTTGCTGGGTACACTTTTCTCTTTATTCATTTCATTTAACATTGGTTTATATCTAGACCTCTCTGAAATCATCCTGCTGATTGTTTCTTATAGAATAATAATATTCCATTACATTCATATGTCATTTATATTCATATATCATAACTTATCCAGCCATTCTCCAACTGATGGGCATCCACTCAATTTCCAGTCTCTTGCCACCACAAAAAGGGCTGCTCCAAATATTGTTGCACATGTGGATCCTTTTCCCTTCTTTTTGGGGTACAAATTGGATCAAAGGGCATGCATAGTTTGATAGTTCTTTGAGTACATTTCCAAATTGCTCTCCAGAATGGTGGATCATTTCAGATAATGAATTTTTTTGAGCAAGCTATTCTCTTTGCTTTCTCTGTGTTTCTAATGCTTAGGGGTCCCCTGAAATTGTCTTTTTGAGTTGCCTGAAACATTGGGGTCAGAGTACGCAGGAGTCTCCAATTGTATCAAGGGTGCTTCCCCTTAACCCTCTCCCCCTCCTCCCCAACTGACAAAATTTATTGTTTGCATCCCACATTGAACTTCCTATGTGTCCTCGGGGAGTCAAGACAACACAAATGTCAGTCTACACTAGACTGGGAAACAGCTTTTGTAGTTGGGGTCTAGTAGGTAAGCACACTGTTAGGATTCTTACAAGGTGCTAAGTCATTGGAATGAATAGAGACAATAATTATCTAATTCAGTATGATTGCTCTGACCCTACAAGGGGATGTTATGGATCAGAACTTGAAACAAGGTACTGAGTGGAATTGAGGAGACAGCGATTAAATCTAATTTAGCATTGATTTAATCCTACAACAAATAATGGTTTCCTAGTGATGAAATGATTGGTGTGTGCTCAGTGGGCAGCACATCAGCAAAAAGCTCTCAGGGCCAAGGAGGACTTTTGGGAAAACTTCTCAGGAGATTCAAAGTGAAGATTCATTCCCACTTCAACCTTTGTGCTGGCTGGAGACATCTGGACAAGAGCTTTCGGGCACCAAAGAGAGAGCTAGGCCTCCAAGAAAGCTAACCGGGCCCAGGAAAAGATTCAGGATTTTGAAGGACACAAAGGATCTGGATTTTAATTCCTGGCTGAATTTTGGGATTATTGAACTGAACTGAAATTAAGGCTGCTCCCAGGAGCTTCCCAAGAAACCTGCTCCCAGAGAACGATTGCAATTTAGAGAAACAGAATTTTACAGCACACCGTTCTATCTTTATAGTCTAGAACTTCCCAACATAAAAAAATGCTGCTTTTGCCTTTGCCTTGCCCCTTCCCTTTAGAAGAGATTTTGTTTTTTCCCCACCTCCCTTACATGCCTTCTCTTTCTTCCTTTGTCCTGCTGTTATAAATATGCAAACTTCTGTGTTATGTTAACCTGAAGGAGTTCTGCTTGCAAGTTCATTTTGATAACTATAAAATTGTAGTTTTCACTGAAGCTTTGTGAAATCGTGTCTGTTGCACATAGAATAAATGGTTACTTATCTTGAAGGTTGGTAAGTGAAGCTCAAAATAATAGAGTAACAGTAACATCATGAAAGTTGAAGCTCAGTGTGCTTTGAAGCCACCACTAAAGATTAAACAAAGAGCTATTTTTGCTGTGTTAAAGTCAAGAGGAAGATATAGTATGAAAGAGTTCCTTGCTTGATTAGTTAATAAACATTTAAGCATCTACTATGTAATAGATACTATGCTAAATTACTGAGGATACAAAAAAAAAAAAAAAGACAGAGACAATCTTTTCAAGGAGTTTACAATCTAGTGGGAGGAGAAAACACAGAAATAAAAGGCGGGGCAGGGAGAGGAGAGAAAGGTGCATGGTACAGCATTGGCTCCCTTCCTAAATGGAGGATCTTGGAGGACCTCTTCACCTTTTATCTCTCATCTTTTCCAAATAGAGGAGGGAGAAGCAGAGAGTAGTGAGGAGATATGAGTTGAATTTTAAGGAAGAAAAGTTTCTAGAGACCAGCTAGGTGGGCAGTGATGAGATAGTTTCTTTAGGCTCCCTTTGGAATTAGAGAAGTCTCCTGCTACTTCTTTCCCACGTTCCCTTCCAAAAGCGTGTGATTTTAAGATGGGAAAGATTAGCCAAGATTTGGCACAACAGAACACTTAGGTGTAAGAATATCACTGAGTAATACCACTAGGCCCTGATCAAATACATTCCATCATATGGGAAAAAGTTGAAAATCTACTTCCGGACACAGAAAAGGCAAATACTGTCTCTTCCAATACTGGTCTTTTAAGCAGAGGCTAAATAATGGAAGATAGCATGTTTTTGCTCAAAGAAAATCAGAGCAAACAAATTTATAAGAAAAGTAGAAAACTGGGAGAAAATGTTTTTTTGCACCAAATTTCTCTGATAAAGGCCTCTGTTCTCAGATATGTAGAGAACTGAGTTAAATTTGTAAAAAATACAAGTCATTCTACAATATTGCAGATAATTATGATTGTGATAGAAATATGACAATAAGATTTCCACGATCTTTTTCCAACTCTAAATTTGTGATGTGTATCAATATAGAAATCATGGAATGCAATGTAAAGTTGGAGAGGGAAAAATCATTTCAGACTTGCTGAGTAAATCATTCTCAAAAGTAGTGATATTGTAGTTTGGATTTAAAGAATGGGTAAGAAACAGATGAAAATAGAGATCATTTCCAGCATTAAAGAAAGGAACGAGCAAAGATGGTTGTAGGAAACTCTGGACTACAGTAAGTTCGGTTAGAAAGGGCTTTGAGGGACGAAGCATGCTGTGTCACTAAAAAGATGCATAGGATTATTGTATCCAGTTTGGAAGAAGAAATCTGAAATATGATTAAAATATTTTGAAGCTAGGAAACTAGACTACTGAAGATAATGTTAGGTAAGGTAAAGATAGTTTTAAGAGAAAACATATGCTTTTCCATTTTAGCCATGTTTAGAGGACCAAAGCAAACAATTGGGAATTTTCAGCTGGAATTTAGGGAAAATTTGAGATATAATACTATGGGAATGGGTATCAAGGAGAATGTAGAGAGAGAGGGGAGGCTGAGAACTGAATTCTGTGTGGATGCTGTTTTATTAAAAGGACATAGTAGGTGAACTGGAGAGTGCAATATCATAAAATCATTGAAGAACAGTCTTATTAAAACAAGTTGTTTTAATTATTATTATTATTATTAGATATAAATAGGTCATGGGAGGGAGAAGATAAGTACTTATAAAAATTCCTGAATTGGATTTGGTGATAGCCACAAATTTGGTGATTTAGAAGCTATTTTTGAATTTGGAAAGAAGAAATCAAGTAGAGTTGGTCAAAAGCAAGTATTAAGTACCTGCTATGATCTAGGCACTTGTACTAAGCACTAAGTGGAGCTGAATTGTAAAAGCTTTGAGGATATAATAAGATTGAGGAGGTAAGGCAGGAAGCAGAAATGGCCCTTTTAAAAAAAAATTTATTATAGGTTTTTATTTACAAGACATGCATAGGTAATTTTTCAGGATTGACCCTTGCAAAACCTTCTGTCCAACTTTTCTCCTCCATTTCCCCATCCCCTCCCCTAGATGGCAAGTAGACTAATACATGTTAAATATGTTAAAGTATATGTTAAATACAATATATGTATACATAAGAAATGGCCCTTTTAAAAATTTTTTTTCCTCCAATGTTCATTTAAGGATGTGATTACTTTAAATCATTGGTCATTGGAAGCACATATAATAATTGGGAACAATTTTGGTTATTATAGCTTATCTCTTCTGGACCTTTAAAACATGCTGAATTTTCTTCAGAATGCATGCAGGCCAGAATTTGGAGTGTTATTTATTTTTGCTTAAAAGTTTTATGAATTTTATTTTAAAATTTGCTGTTTTCTTTATAAATAATTTGATAATTTTCTGAACCAGTTTTATTTTTAAAAATTAATTTGGTAATACATTTGTGCATAGAGAAATGAAGCCAAGTTGGAAACAATTACCCTCGTGTTTCTGTTCTTTTCTGTATTAGTGAATAAGCACTAGATTTATAAAATCTTTTGTTAGCCAACAGTGTTGGTTGTTAACACTTTTGCTGTGTTTTTTCTTTAGCCTTCTTTTTCCAATGATATAGAATAAATGTTGACATAAAAACAAGAGGTTAAATCATTGTTTTAGAACTGAAATTAATCTTAAAGCTTATCTTGTCCACTCCTTTCATTCTAATTTTTTTGTTATTTTGATTTTATGTCACTATTCCCTCCTCCTAATTTTTTTTTTTAATTTAAGAGAAAGGTAAGCAAAATCATCTGAAACATTGACATATCCTGACACCAAATGCTTTATTTCACCACTTCTAGAATAGTGGAAAAGATTAATGTGGTATATAATAAACAGAGCCAAGCTTTTGGAAGAAAAAGTCATGAAAATGCAGATGTCATCTTCACTCTTTGTTTACTTATTATTTAGTTATAGCTTTATTGTCTTTTCCTCATTTTGAGTTTTCTTTCACAATATGACTTGTGAAAATATGTTCAGAATGATTGCACATATATAATCTCTTTTGGATTGCTTGATCTATCTTGGGGAGGGGGAAGGTTAAGGTGGGAAAGAGAATTTGGAACTCAAAATCTTACTAGAAATGAATGGTGAAAACTCTTGTATTTGTGAAAACACAATAATACTATGTGGGGGGGGACTCACTAGTTTACACAAACTGCTGGTCAAACTGGAAAGCAGTATGGCAGAAACTAGGTATTTATCCATACCTTGTACCTTATTCCAAGAGAAGATCAATTTTTATACATTAAAGATGATACTATATAAACAGATTAAGAGAGTGTGGAACCAGTTCATCTGTTAGATTTATGTATGAGGGAAGAATTTAGGACCAAAAATTTGAACAGTAGAAATAATAAATTATAATATCATATATATGTGTGTATATATGCATATATACACACGTATAAAATATATGGTCAGTAATTTTGCTTATATAAAATTAATAAGTTTTAACATAAGCAAAACCAGTGCAGCCAAAATTATAAGGAAAGCCAAAAACCTGAGTCAGGAAGGATTTTTGCAATAGGTATTCTGATAAAGGTCTCATTTCTCAAATATATAGAGAACTTGAGTAAAATTTATAAAAATTCAAGTCATTCCCCAGTTAATAAATGGTTAAAGGATATGAACATGTAGTTTTCAGGCAAAAAAAAAATCAATCCATAGCTATCTATCATTATGTAAATGGTCTTAATCCCTATTGATCAGAGAAATGCAAATTAATTAAAACAACTCTTGATGTGAAACACCTATCAAAATGATTTATGTGGGAAAAAAAGGGAAAATGTTGAATGTTAGAGAGGATGTGCAAAAGGGACACTTTTGCAATTGTTGGTGGAATTCTGAAGCAATCCAATCATTCTGAAGAACAGTTTGGAACTGTCCAAAGGATACTTTTTGATTTAGCAGTACCACTGCTGGATATGTATCCTAAAAGACATCAAAAAAGGGAAAAGGACTATTTCTACAAAAATATTTTATAGCTGCTTTTTTTTTGTGGTGGCTACAAATTGAAAATCAGAAAGATGCCTGTCAATTGGAGATTGGCTATATGGTTGTAAGAGAATATCATTGCACTCTAAAAAATGACAAGCGACTATCTGAAGAAATCTGGAAAGATTCACATGATCTTATACATAGTGAAGTAAACAGAATCGGGAGAATGTTGTATGCAGTAGTAGAATATTATTTAATGAACTGTGAGTGGCTTAATTATTCTGTAGGATACAGTGATTCATGACAATTCCAAAGAATGAATGATGAAAGCATATGATCGGACTCCAGAGAAAGAACTAATACTGATTCGTTCCTCCCTTTTATTTGAGTCTTCAAATTATTGGAAATGTCTTCACAAAATTGCACATGTACAGCCTATATCTAATTAGATACAGTGTCTCAAGGAGGGAAAAGGGAATTAGGGATAGATTTTGGAACTCAGATTTTTAAATAAAAAATTTTAAAAATTGATAAAAATAAAAGTCCACCATATTTTCACTGAGTAGAGGTGGGAAGCATATTTCTTTTTCAGATGTCTTAGATCAAGCTTAGTTATTGCATTGTACTTACATTTTTATGAATTTTTAATGTTTTTCCCTTTCATGATTCTGTTTTTTTTTTTTGTTCTCTCTTTGCTTGCTCTGTAACTATATATAATTGTTTAAATATTCTCTGAATTTCTCACTAAGCCATCTCTTATAACAATTTAAAATTTTAAAAAGGGATATGAGAACAATTCAGCAAAACCAATTAGCATAAGAAAATATATCATGTACAAAACTCTTCAGAGCATTTGAAGAGGCATCTTAAAATATTTATTTACTCATTTGTGAGACAGGGTCAATAGGGGCCATTATAATTTTGTAGAATTCAGTTTTGATTTGTCTTATTCTTCTAACTGAAGTTATTTTTAGTCATTGGACATATTTTCTGGCTCTGCTTAATTCCCTTGGCAGCATTCATCCTTTTTTGTTGTTTCTTACAGCATATTCAAGTGCTATAATAGTTTATCTGGGTAGCCATTCCACAATTGATAGACCTCTACATTGATTTTAGTGCTTCTATAAATATTATGGTGTCTATAGAGATTTTCGTTATATTGGTGAATCCCTCCCCCCCCCTTTTTAAATGGTACAATAACATACCCTTAATACATTTTTTACTTTTTTTTGATCCATTCCTATATGTGTGGACACCACCTGTGTTCTCCATATATTTTTCCACCACAAAGAACATTGCTTATAAGTATTTATTTAAAAGCATGAGATCTTTCTGAATTTGGTATTCTTGGTTTACTTGCTTAGTGGTATCACTCAGTCATAAAGGCTATGAATAATTTAACGCCTTTATTTTTCTTTTATATATAATTTGAATGTGTTTTCCAGACTGTTTAGTTGAATTTTTAGTGTTATGAAGTATGCTAGTATACCTCATAGTTCATCCAATGCAGGTTGTTTGCATTTTTAAATCTTCATTTTAATTTTCCTTTGAAGTAAATGTAAGAGTTATAAGAGTTATAATTTCTATTTCTTTTGTTGGTTACTGAGATATTTTTTCCATGTAGTTATTTCTTTTTCTATCATAATGTATAGGATGAATGTGATTTACTTTTATATATTTATATCCATTCCCTTTGTGTTTTGGAAATCAGATCTTTTATCATAAGTTTACATGAAGAATTTTTCTCCAGTTGGCATTACCTTTTATTTTAAATAACATTTATTTTGTTTATGTCAAGCCTTTTTTTTCCCCCTCCATAAACCTTTGGTCAAAAAAGTAGAACTGATCATTCTTCTAGATTAAAAAAACAACAACTTTTAAATGAAGTTTATCCAATTGGAACTTGTTTTGTCATATGGTAAAAGATAATGATGTAAATCTAATTTATCTTTTAGTTTCCTCAACAATTGTGATCATTTGTGTCAGCTGCTTGGGCCTGAAGTTAGGAAAAAAGCATATAAATCTATCTGAGGACACTTCTTATCTGTGTGATTTGGGCAGATCACTTCACCACTGTTTGCCTGTTTTGTCTTTTGTAAAATGGCCCTTCCGCAGTATGGTTGTGAGGATCAACTAGGATACTTTTAACATGCTTAATACAGTGTTTGGCACATTGTAAATGCTATATATAAATGTTAACCATTTTAATTTTTATTAATAGTCATTAATTTACTTGACTTCCCCAAATATCATAGAGGTAGAAGTTTAAAAAAAAACAAAACAGCAAGTATTGGTACCTAGGTCTTCAATTAAAATTTCTGCACTGTGCATTACATTGTGTTTCTTTTGCATTGATTTTATGTGAACTTTTTGAAAATAGATTAAGAAGCAAATGACTTTTATTTCCCTTTTTAAAAAAAAACACAGCTTTTTATTTTCAAAATTTAAGCAAAGATAGTTTTCAGTATTCACCCTTGTAAAAACCTTTTGTTCCAAATTTTTCTCTCTCCTTCCCCCATGCCAGCCCCATGCAACAAGTACTACAATTCTTCTAAACACATGTTACAAAACAAAAATCTGATCAAAAAGGAAAAACACTGAGGGGGAAAAAAAACCCAAAAAAACCCAAAAAGCAGGCAAACAGCAAAAAAGGTGAAAATGCTATGCTTTGATCCACATTCAATCCCCACAGTCCTCTCTAGGGTGCAGATGGCTCTTTCCCTCATAAGATCATTGAATTGGCCTGAATCACCTCTTTGTTGAAAAGAGCCACTTCTCGCTCAGTTGACCATCACATAATCTTGTTACTATGTACAGTAATTTTCTGGTGTACAGCATCAGTTCTTGAGAGTCTTCCCGAAATCAGGCTGCTGATCTTTTCTTCGAGAGCAATAGGCTTCCAGTACATTCATATCTATAACTTTGATTTGATTTCCTGGTTGGTCCTTTTAGCATGCAATTGTAGACGAATAGCAATTGACCGCTCCTGGTTTTGTGTATTAGCTGAATGTGCTCATTATATGGTACAACCTACATAGCTGTGAACAGCCTTTCTTGGTGTATTTGTCAGCATCACAATTTGACACATACTCTTGACACAATTTGAAACATACGTCTGTCATTTGAATTGTTGGATTTGGGAAAAGGGCCTGGGTTCCAATCTATCCATGGTCTCCTACCTGTCAGCTTCTTTGGGCCTCAGTTTCTTTCATTTGTAAATGAGGGTATTGGGTTAGACCTGAGCTTCTTTGTGGTTTTAAGTCTATGATCTTGATTAAAGTCAGTTATAGCTTATTACTGAGAATATTACAGAGTAGGCTTGGGGGGAAAAAAATCTGATTTTAAAGGCCTTTCAAGTTTGAAAATTCAAACTCATGAATTATACTTTTTCTTAAGTAGTGGTTGGGGTTGTGACTTGAAACACAGTCTTGTTCTGGCAATTTATACATTTGGTAAAAGAATGAGAGATACTATATAATTGTTAAGTAGTGAGTTAAGATCCTTTCTTTTTCTCTAACACTTTTTTCTTGGATTTTCTTGTAAAAATAGATGTAAGATACAATGTTCATAGGTAATGAAATTTATGTACTATATATAGCTTAATAAAATGTATTAAAGCAGTGCATTTTAAAACTGCTAAATGGTAAGGTTAATAGTGGTTTGTAGTCTCTTTTTTTAAACATGTGGCTTCTACCAACTCCCTGCCACACACCTATCTTTAGAGCAGTGTAACTTTTAATCAATACACATGTGCCATAGGAAATATATTGAAGAATAAACAAAAGTATAAATGTGAAACTAACTAATGATAATCTGTTAAGTGATTTAAGTTTAATTTGTGTAGGAGAGAACAAGGAAGTACCTTTTGTTTTTATAAGAACTGTTTCTTTGTAAAATTTTTGGAAGGATTACCAGAATTATGAGCAAATGAAATTTAGAAATCAGAATTATTGCCTTTAGTTTGTTAGTAGTTTTCACTCTGCAATAAGGCTCCGTTTAATTATTAAGACTCTGGGAGAAGAGCAAAAACTTGCTCTTCCAGCAGAAAATACCTGAGGTTACCTCTTTGACACTTGTTCAACTGCCTAGAGAAAAACCTGACCAATTGTTTGAAGGCGTAGAGATACCTGAAAAGTCTCCAACCTAGCAATCCCTGTCTGATTGATTGTGGAAAGCAAAACAGACCAAAACCCCTTAGTTATTAACTAGCTCAGTAATTTAGAAACCTTTAACCCTTCTTGCTTAATTGATTACTTACCTCTGAAGCAAAACAGGCCCCTTTTTCTTAATATTAATAACATTTTGAAACATTTATTGCTTAACCAAAACCCTGGTACCACAAAAAGTCCACCTATATCCCAAAGACAAATAAGGAATAAATATCAAGCTGGCCAATGATTTTAAAAGGATTAACAGGAGATAGGTGGATGAATAGTGTTTCTGTAAACCTCCACTATATAACTATGCTCTTTACTTCTGTAAAATTGGCTTTCCTTGCTCCAGACTTTCTGATGAAGGGACTGCCCCTCTTCTCAGAAATTTTGAAATAAAGAAACTTTGTTTATTTATTGTTTGTACCACGCCTTTGAACAGTCGATTTGAGTTAGGATCTTTGCATCCCACACAGTACTATTTCCTTTTAATATCTTGGTATCTGTAGTTCTTCTTGTGTGTTCATAATTTAATATTTCTGACCAAGTTTTCCCATGCTGGAGTTTTTTGTTTTTAATTTTTTTTTAAATAAGATCATTTTGGGAAATCCTGTAATTGTTCAAGAAATCACCACTGGCAATGGATAGAGTAGTATTCCTTTAAAACTTTAGAATTTATGAATCTGTATATAGTTATACACCTTTAAAACATTTTGTATATTCATTTATCAAAATTGAAGATATTTAAAAGGCCAGCTAAATGAACCCATCAAAATCTTAGCTATGAAAGATATGAGGCATTTTCACATTTTCCTTAAAATATTTAATACTGCATTAATCTGTATCATTGTATTCACTATGAACTTATTGATACTTGATGATATTCAAACATTAGGATTGTGTGATGTAGTAAATATTTGGAATAAATGTTGCTTGAGAAAGCAGTTGGGTAAAGGCCAGGTATATGTTCAAGAAGAAAGACTTGGTACAAGTCAGTTAGTCTCTCCCTGGTGACTTTTCAAGACTCAAAGCTGCATTGGCAATAAGACTTTTCAATACTTCTATATACCAATGAAATTACATTTGTAGAGCGGAACAAGAAAGCTGACTTGTAAACTATGAACACGTTTGTATACCCACTTTGATTTGATATTGGTACAATAGTTAAAGGGTGATAGCTTATTTTCCATAAATTTCCTTATTTCTTCCCTTTTTTTCTTTTTCCCTTTCTCTCTTCTCCACTCAAACACATGGTTTTCCATATCTTAATGATGACACGTTAGATATGAAAAGATGAAGTAGCCAAATTGTGTTCTTCTTAATTTGAAGGAAGATTGTACTATGCTAAGTATATTCTGACTGGCTTTTTTTGTTTGTTTTGAACTCTGAGAAGAATTTAGGAATTATCAGTACCATTTTGCTTTCTTTGTCCTTATTCACAAATTCTTTATTGTTTGGAACATCAGGGAAGTATGGAAAGATTTATTGTACATTGAATTCTATCAGTTAATATGTGAGAGAATGTAAAGTTTCTTTTTTCTTGCATCTCCCTAGAGAAAATCACAAATCAAATGGACTCTTTTTTTATTCTTTCATTCTACTAAGATTGTTAGTAATGAGGTTCAAATTTGTAAAATCCCCTTGTAAGAGAAAGAAAGGGGGATTTCATTTCTTATCGTTGATCTACCTATGCAATACTGGTTTTAGAAAACCTACCTCTAACTCCAGTTCAACAAAATGACATTGTTGATTTCATAAGTTTTTTTTTTTTAAAGAATTTTTATTTTGAGCACGGATACCTTATTCTTTATTTTAGCATTTTTTTCTCTCTGACTCGTTAGCACTGTTTTAGAATGTTACCTAGTGCTTTCAGATTTTCTTAGAAATATTTGAATATTTCAAAACATTAGTATAACTTAGCTTGTTTTTCTCAAGTCAGTACAAAAAAAGTAGTAGTTTTCCATCATTTTATGTTTTGGGGTTCTGTCTGCAGAAGTGAATAGAATTCAGGAAAGAAAACCTTGTTTTTGGCTGCTTCACTTGCTTTCCAGAATTTTGCTGTCACAGTGGTGACAATGGGTCAAAACAGGTGCATATATATATATATATATATATTTTAGGAAAAAAAAAGAGATTGAGCTGAAAAGAATGTAAAAACTAAAGAAAATTCATTCATGATATAATCATGTTTTAGAGTGTGATGAGCTTCCTGGTTTTTTGTTAAGTCCTGAGAGTTGAGAATAGTTTTTGCATTTTAAAAGAAAAATATTATTTACAAATGTAAAAACTATTCTTCAGCTGAAGGCAGGGCAAAAAACAAGCCATCTTATTTTGCAGACCTCTTGTACGTTGGAAAAGGAGGGTACTGGTTGTTGAACTAGAAGATTATGGACGTAGTCCTGGCTTTTCCATTTACTATGATTTTGGGCCAGTTGGTTAACATCTGAGCTATTTTACCCCTGTCTACAATTGGAGTAATTATAGACCAACTCTTTCACAACAAGCTTTTGAAACCCAATTCTGATTGTGATAGGGACTGTGGAAAAATATGAAGAGGCATTCAGATGTAAAATGAAAATGGAAAGGCTGCCTTTAATTTTACCATTTTTTAATGTTCTTAGTTTTCAGAAAAATCATGTTTTTTTTAATTTCCTTGCTGTAAAACACAGACTTTTTTTTTTTTAAATAAAAAATGTTTTCATACTTGAATTTTAGGGCAGCAGCAATGACTCTAAGGACAGTATTGCTCTCATTGCAAGCATTATTGGCAGCTGCAGAACCAGATGATCCACAAGATGCAGTAGTAGCAAATCAGGTAAGGTATCCGAAACTCATTTGTACTTTATCTCAAAATTTAGCATATTAAATGAAAATCACACTTATGTTTTCTTAACTTTAATGTTTAAAAGTTTTTAAGATAGCCAGTTCTAATGCTAAGATTAACTTTTGAACTGATTAATTTTTGAGGATATACCAGTAATCTTTTAATTATAACTGAAAATATAATTTATTTATTCCTGACTAGAATTCACTGAAGAGTGATCAACTTCCTAACTTAAATATGTGGAGTTCGTTGCTGTTTCATCTTTGAAAGTGAGCCTTAGTCAGATAGCAGTCTCTTGCCTTATAGTGATAGAGTGCCTCGAAGTAACGGATATTCTCATGACAGTGGCCAATTGATAACCTTTTTATTGGAGCAAAATCAGTGGATTTAGTCTTAAGTCTTGAGAAAGTCTGCTTTTTTTGGGGGGGGGTAGGCTAATTTTTATTATATGTAAAAAATTTCAAAATCATTTAAAATTCTGGGTGCAAAATTAACAATTCATCTGGGTCTCTTATTCTTATTTAATAGCCTGTGCAGAATAGAAAGTTCATTTTTTTTTAAATTAATTTTTTAATTATAACATTTTTTGACTACATATGTATAGGTAATTTTTTACAACATTATCCCTTGTACTCCTTCTGTTCCAAATTTTTCCCCTCCTTCCCTCTACCCCCTCCCCTAGATGTTCATTTTTTAGCATCAGCTATTAATGTTTAGCTGTTATGTATCCAGAGCCTCTGATCAAGAGGGAGGTAATCATTTTTTTGTTGTTCTTCATTCAGTTGTGTCTGACTCTTCAGGACCCCATTTGTGTACTGGGTACTAATATGCTTTGCCATTTCCTTTTCCAGCTCATTTTACAGATTAGGGAATTGAGGCAAATAGAATGAAGTGAATTGTGACCCTGGACAAGTCTCAGGACAGATTTGATCTCATAAAGATGAGTTTTCCTGATTCTAAGCCCCATGTTCTATCTACTGCATCTAGATGACTTCCCAAACAACTTTATAATCCAATTTTATTCATTTTTCCAAAGCAGAATACAATCTTGCTATACTGTTTTCCTTGTATTGATTGGGTTGTCTTTTAGCAAGACACATTTTATAGCTGTAAAATCATTGAACACTTTTTTGCTGTCTTACTAAATAAAATCTCATGAATAAGGAAGAAAAGTATATACCTTACACAAATTCTACTCTACTGATGAGTAGCCTTTTTTGTCTATTAAATTTCATTGTGTTGCATTCCCTGATTATATTTATGCATAGATTTCAGTCCAACAAATATTTATTAAATATACTTATGAGAGACTGTTCTAAAGTCAGGAGGTCAAATGGCCTTAGATTTACTAGCTTTGTGACTTTGGGCAAGGCATTTAACCCCTTTTGCTTCATTTTCCTCATCTGGAGGAAGGATATGGAAAATCACTTTGTTTTCCCAAAAAACCACCAATGAGATCATGAAGAGTTGAACCTGAGTGAAATGATTGAACATCAAAAACTGGAATGGCATTTGTATTACTTGTTTCATAGTATTGTTGTGGGAAAAGAAAATTGTGTAAATTGTACTATGTAAATGTGCATGTGTGCATTTGTTCTTTCCATTAAGAAAAAGGAGAATGAAATGGTATGGTAAAACTCTAATAGCATATGCATGAGAGTTTGTGTTAGGATAATGAACATTGTGTTTAGGAGATAGGATAATACATGCTTGGTTAGAGCAGAGAATATTTGCTGATTAGTAGTTAGAAACATTTATAAATAGGATAAAAATTATGCAAGTCAGTAAATTAGCCCAGAAGAGTTTACATTTAAGCTAGTAGGTAATAGGGAGCTATTGGGGATACCTCTAAACAGAAGTACATTAAAATGTTCTAGTAGTTAGACTTGAGTAGAACTCAGCTTATTCATTAAATCTGGCAGCAGAGTTGAGAAAATAAGAGGAAGGAAAATTAAGGGAAATCATCTATAAAATTCTTATACTAATCCAGGTATGAGAGTAATGGGTACCTGGACTTCGGATATAGTTATGGAAAATGGAAAATAAGAGATAGAGAAACATTTTAAAAGAAGAGTGAATGGCTTGGTGATTGAAGGTAGAGGGTAAAGGAGAAAAAACACGTTCGTCTCAATGTGAGAATGGTCAGACTCTTGACAGAAACTTTAGATATAAACATAAGAGAGGAAGATCAAGGAAATAATGGGTTTTGTACTTCCTGCATTTAAAATGTCTTCTAGACTTTCATTTTTATTGGTTGGGAGAGAGGCTAAGCAAATGGATCAAGAAAAACTTCATGAAGAAACTGATAGCAAATTTTACAAAATAGAGCAGACCTACTTTGAAAAATAGGGCATAAATATTAACAAACAAAGCAACCATGAAAGTTGAAGGAAACATTAAAAGGACATTCTGATCACAGAAAGTGGATTAGTTTGGCTAGAATTTAGAGTGATAGTGATAGTGATAGGGCAATTAAGATAAGGTAGTTATTGGAATTGTAAATAGGCAGTAAGGCACTATAGAAGATTTTCTAGTGTAGAAGCAGTCTGGACAGATTTATAGCACTTTGTGCTTCAATGGATTAGCCCTCCATTGTAAATAATCTTGCTGTATTCTCCAGGAAACAATCAATTCAGCATTTATATGTAATATTATCTTTACATCTTGAAAATAATTATTCCTGCAGAGAAAGGAAATGAGATATATTTATTTGCTCATTGGTTTTTCTCCCTATGCCAAGTCTTACTTATTATATAGATAATTCAGTTTCCTTTTTTAAATAGTTGCTTTAAACAAGAGGATTTAAATGAGAGTGCAGAATGGAGGAGAACAAATTAACAGAAGGTAGTCTTTTGGTGGCATGAGGATTTCCATCATTTTTAAAAGCTCTTTCTTTCATTTTTAAGATTCTATTAGAGGAGACATAGTAAAAAGAACATGAAAGAAAGATTTCCCAAGTTTACTATTCTGGTTCAAAGAGCTTTTAGTATCCTGGGCAGGGTCACTGGGTCAGGAGAAAGGGAACATGGCATCAATCCAGAACTTACCCACTTTATGAAGCAAGGTTTCTTGTACCTCCCTTGGGCCTCTGTTTTTTTTTTTGCCTAAGATAGATGGCCCTTGAGGACCATGAACTATTTATTCGTGGAGATTGTCTTTGAATTGAAAGGAGGGAAGGACAGAGTTCAGATCTAAGTTATCTTAGACATTGGGCACCTCCCTTCTTTGGACCTTTGTTTCTTTCATCTCTTAAATGAAAGAGATTGAAGCCCTTATCTATGATCTTAGGATTCATCAACCAAATGACATCTTCCTCATGTAATTTTGGGGGATCATAGGAATGTAATATGTACTCACTATTTGTTGAGCATCTGCATCTACAATGTATTGTGCTATTGGGACAATACAAAATTCCAAGGTATTATATTTTTCCCTCTGCAAACTTGTAATCTAGAATAAATAACAATTCTCTTTGTGAAAGTATAAAACACTGTAGATGTAATGCCCTAAAGCACTTAAAGCATTTCAGGGTTAAGTGACTAGCTAAGGGTCACATGGGCTTGTAAGTGTCTTCTGTCTGAGAATTCAAGACCCTCATAACCCCCAGGACTGAGTTTCCATTCACTGTGCCTTCTAGTTGCCCCAGTGTTAACTTAATATATGTTTTTAGATTACTTTTATTTTTTTAATCCTGAGTTCATTTTTTTTTTAGTCTGGAAATATTCTTTATATATCATTGTGGTATAAGTTTATATATTACTATTTTTTCTCCATAGCAGTAGCCAAAAACGTTAAGGACACCTTGATTAACATTAGAGCGTATTTGCATTTGATCTCCATTTCCTCTTTTTATATATAACTTGAATCAATCCTGCTCTCTCTTTTTCCTTCACACTTGGGCCACTTTGTCTTATCAGGTTTTTCTCAGCCGTCTTTAACTTCTCCGTGTGAAAGCTGATACCTGCTTGTTCCCTAGTGAAGCTGTCTTGTTGCTGCAGCCGTGGCGGCTTTTCCTTGGCCACCTTGACACAGTATTTACCTTGTGATTTTCCTCTGTCTTTCTCTTCTCTCTCTGCAGTTTATTAACCTCTTCGTAACTTACTAAAAGGCTGCTAGCGGGTGCTGCCTCAGACACAATTAGTTGTGTGACATATTGGCCATGTTACTTAGCTGACTTGATCATTCTCTTCATCTCTAACAAAATAGGGATTATAATTTCATGTCATTGTCAGAATTGTTAGTATCAGATTTTGTAACGTCCTTTGCAAACTTGAAATGGTTATGCTAGCTGCTATCATCATTACTAATAAATCCTGCATGACCCAGAGAGAGGAGATAGAAAAGATGATCTGTGCCTTTAAATAGCTAGTTAGATTAAAACAGGAATAGTGAAAAATTTTTAAAGTGCTTTATTCTTATTTAGAAATGGTTTCTTTCTCCTTCCCTTCAGTTATCTTTTATTATTAACTTTTTAACAACTGCAACTGTTTCCACATAAAATAAAGAGAAAGACTTTTGGATATGAAACTATAAACATATTTGTAGAATTTCTTTATAAAAAGCATATGTCAAATTCAATACCATAATACATATAATTGCCTTGTATTCTTAATCCTTTCTGAATTCTCTTCTCTCCTTGGCATTTTAAAATTTTTATTGACAATCAAAAAACTTATTGCTCCCTGGAACTCCTAATTTTTCCTTCACATGTTGATCAGTTCTTTTACTTTCCAATGTTCGTAGAGGATTTCCTTTAAATATTTTAGAAGTCATTCATGATAACTGCCTATATTTTGAAAAATTCTCAATGTCCTTTTCATTATTTAAAAAAATCAAAATTTTACCTAAATGCCTACGACATCCCTTCTCTTCTCCCAGATTTTTCAGAAGTCTCTGCCAGTAACTAAATAAACATATATCCAGGTTATTTCAGCACTATGGTAGATAGTTCATATGGACTTGGTGAATTAAACTGTCTCTAGCTGAATATTCTCTTACCATCTTCTCATCTCAGTTATAAAAATAATCTGGAATAAGTATCTTAATCCTTTAATCTTCCTTTTACATTATATTAATGTATTTAGTAATATATGGTTATTATGTATATTATTATATGCTAGTGGAAAATAAATGTATGCTCTATATACATAAATATTTATTATTACATAATATGCAATTTACATGCTTATATGATAGGGGATTATATATGAATATCCTAGGTATAAGTATGTCTTAAAAAGCAGTTCTTTTTGTTAGCTTTTATTGCATACCTCACTTTATGTTTTGGACTTTGATATAGTTGACATCTTTCAGGGATTATGGAATTTTTAAGATTCATTATCAGTTTCTGATTCTGTCCGCTTAGGTGGTACCCCCCGACTTGAGCTGCTCATCATCATTATATTGGCTTTCTATTTGTGTCTTTGTATCGATCTCTTCCTATCCTAAGCTTTATAGATTTTTGCCTTTGGGATCCCATGCAGAATCTTTTGGACATGTTAAATAAAGCCTTTCACCATCTGCCCTCAGTCTTTTTTCAACCCATGTTATATATTTACTTCTTTTCCCAAACTTTGTGTTTTAGCCCAACTATCCTTTTTCCACTGCTCTTTGCATGGAACTTTCTCCTCTGTCTCTATGTGTGTCCTCATGCCTAGAATGTGTTCTGTTCTTAAAATCACTTTTATTCATTTTATATTGACTTATTCATGCATGTGATTGAAACTTCCTTTAAGGCAGAGATTGTTTCTTACTTTTATAGCCTCCCACAGTGCCTGATGTAGTAGATCCTTCATAGAGATTTGCTGAATTGAATCGACATTATTTAGAAGCCAGTTGATCCATATTACTGTGCAGTTAAAAAAACTTAATGTTCTCATTTCATTCCCAAATGTTTACAAAAGCATTCCCATTTGCTTGAAGCAAATGATATGTACATAATGCTCCTATTGACATTTAAACTGTAATTAATTTTGAAGCCAACCACAGTAAATACTCATTCCTTAATATTCAAGGTGTGTCTGGAATGTTAGCAATGCTTTTTTTCAACTTATAGTAAGATGTCTTTAGAAATGTGATCTTCATTATATTAAATTTTAGCTCTTATGCACTTTTTAAAGTTTATTTTTATTGCCAATCATTACCTGCCTTTAATTTAGTTGTATCCACCTCCCTCCCCTCCCCCTTTGGTGATTTTTCTTCCTCCCCTTCTACAAATATTACTGTGCAGTAATCTTACAATTCAGGTTGCAGATTTCTTTTATTTTGGTTCACGAAACATAATAATGCAAATCACTTGTCATAGAAAAATAAAAATTACAAAACAATGCCTAGTGAATATAAATCCCTGTTGATAAAGATTTCCCCCTAAGAAGCACGTAAAAGATTTTATTGGAACTGTATGATTTTTAAAGAAGTGGCCTGTTTTCTTTTTACCATTTACAAGAAGGGCAAGCTTAAGGATACTTTAGTAACTTTGGGAACCTCCTTCTCTCCCTTCCTATCCCTCCCCCCCCCCAATTTTTTTTTTTTTTAATTAACCCAGATTGCATTGAGTACATGATTTGTGTAGGATTTATTAATTTATGATTGAATCACAGAGGATGGAAGATAATCAAAGGTTGTAATCTCTGGTAGAGGAGAGAGACCCACAAAGAAATATTAATAGTACACATTTATGTAGTGTTTTAAGATATGCAAGGCACTTCCCTTTGAGGTAGGTATTTTAAATCATCATTATTCACATTTTTCAGATGAGAAAACAGCTTCAGGAGAAATAAAAGGGTCTTCCCCAAAGGCTTACAACTTTGGAGTTTTGGAGTCAAGATTTATACTCTGACTTCATCTAGCCTGAGGATCTGCAGGCTAATCATGTAGTATTTTGGGTGTGTTCCTTATGTAATAGAACTTGGAAGTCTGGTCAGGCTTTTTAAGTTTTGGCACCTGAAATACTTGTTATGAAATCCTGAGGGGTAGTTTTATTTGAACCAAGTAATTGTTTCATTTTGTTTTTTCATATAGTACAAACAAAATCCAGAAATGTTCAAACAGACAGCTCGACTTTGGGCACATGTGTATGCTGGAGCACCAGTTTCTAGTCCAGAATACACCAAAAAAATAGAAAACCTATGTGCTATGGGCTTTGATAGGGTAAGTACATTTTATCATGTGTTTTATTTTTATTATTGCTTGGAGAAATGGAGAGGGATCAGAAAGGTTGCTGAAGCAATCTTTTTTGTTTTTGTCAATCATTTTTAGTTGCTATTCACTATTTTCCTTTTTAGCTTTATTTTAAAAAATTAAAAATTCAAGTAATTAAATCAGTTTTTTGCTAGGAAAATATTTTATATATACATGTAGTAAACTTTACATAGGGTTTGCCAGTTTAAAATCATTAACAGAAAAAGTGCTGTTGAAATTTCTTTGAGGGAATCTGATTTTTTTTTTCCCTATTTCTTTTCTCTCCAGAATGCAGTAATAGTGGCCTTGTCTTCAAAATCATGGGATGTAGAGACTGCAACAGAATTGCTTCTGAGTAACTGAGGCATAGAGAAAAATGCTGCTGTAGTCCAGTCTGCCCCCTTCTTGAGGAGCATCACCATCTGTTATTTTTAGAATTCTGCATAGATTCTTTTAAAACTGGCATTCTTGCCTAATTATTATCTAGGCATGATTGAAGACTGAAAAAAACAAACCCTGCTCTGTAAATAAAGCTAATTAAACGTCTGTGTAAATTTAAAAAGGGGAAATACTTTAATTTTTTTTTCTTACTAAATAGTGTAAAAATTCTTTGAGCTCAGCTAAGACTATGGAAAAACAAAACATGCTACTCTAGCATTTAGCAGTGTGACCAAGACTAGCAAGAGTTTGCAACAGGATTTTGTTGATTATTTAAGTAATATTTTGAACGTGTTAAGGCCATCCAAATTGTTGATGTCATTCTTCACAGCTACCTTAATGTTTTTAACATTGATCTTCTGTGCCTGTGAATTTACTTGCATGCCTGTATTTTGCTAGATCTCTTAGAACCTGGTAGCGGAAGAGAGCACCATTTTAAATATTTGCGTGCTTAGAAATTTAAAGACCAAAAAAAAAAAAAAATTGGTTGAAAATGGTGACCTATTCAGAACTTTTTCTATCCCTGTCATTGGATTGGGGCACCACATTTACTTTCTCTTCAGTTTACATATCGAAATTCTCATGGTAAATTAATTTTTTCCTTGTTTCTGATTGAGAATGTGCCATTTTTAGTAGCTTATGTTCCATCCTCAAATGATGATATTTTGTCATTATACTTCATGCAGTCTTGGACCTTTCATGCATAAGAGGTGGTGCAAAAATGGGGCTATTGGATTTTATTTCTTCTAAGACCAGTACATTCTTATATTGTGATTTTCCTATAATTAGAGGAAGAACATAACTTAATTTTCACTGTTTAGACACTCTTTTTAAAAACTGCTGCCTCAGCAGTTGAAGATTTTTTTTTGAGTACTTGCTTTAATGCAATCAACAATTTGCAACAGTTTTCTATTACTTGGGGCTTTATTGTAAGGATTGCTTATCAGGTACTTAAAATTTCACTTTTGCTTACATTTCCCCATTGTTGCCACTTGGAAGCTGTTAACGTTTTCCTGTACATACTTAAAATGCACATAAAAAGAAATGGAAGTGTGTTAAAAACCTAGCTTTCTTTATGATGTTTCTGACCAGAATTGAAAAAAATCTTACTTTCTTGTGTACATACACTGAGAATTTCTATTCGTATTAAAATGACATTACATCCTGAACTCAAAAGTTTGAAAATTCTTAGTTTTGCAAAGCAGATTATCAATGTGACCATTTATGGAACGGTGAACTCAGTGTATGCCAGCAGGCATATATATACTCCAAATAGAATTATTGTGGAAGTTTTTCGGTCTGATGAAGAAGCAGAAGTTTAGAGACTGGATTAGGTTGTGGTATGTCACATCAAAAGCTTCCATTCCCCAACAGATTATTTGTCAAAGTCATAACACTAGTTTTTAAGATGCAGACAGAATTATTTTTGAACCATTTTGTTGTTTTGTTTTCTTGATATACTGGAAGCAATAAGAACCATTATTACATATGTTAAAAGGTTAGAATAAGATGAAAGGGAAGCTAATTCTTACAAATTGTTTTAGAAATTCTTAATCAACACTAAAATCTTTTAGTTCATTGTAAACAGAAGCCTGTTTTGTTTTGTTTTGTTTCCTATTCTGTTTGCTTAAGTATGGGGTTTTTCCTCTAATTACCTTTTATTGTATGTAGCCCAGTTATTTTCTGATGATGCCAAAGGAAATGTTTTTTTCTTTATTTATTTTAAATAATTATGGACTTTAGAATTTTATTTTGAGGTATTATAGTAGTATGGAATTATGGGTATTTCTCATTTCCTCTTGGTCAAAGTTTATTTGCTTTTTTGGTTACACAATCTTATTCATAGGATATTAAGTGGTGAACGTTCTGTGTTTGTTTGTGTCCCCCGTCTAATTAAAATACATCAGCCCAGTTGACCATTTCTAAATATTGCCAGGGCATACAATTATTATTTTTTTTCCTCAGAGAAATGAAATAGATTTCTGATTGTCAAAAAACAAGAATTATTTGCCTTTGGTTTTTGAAGACGTAAATTTTGCCTTTGATTCTATGCTTTAGCCTCAAATGGACCCCATTCATTAAGTACATGCCAGATAACTATGTAGCTCAAGGCTGCCCAGGGAATCTAAAGATGTGATCATTTTTGGGACTGAGGAGGTTTTCTATAAGGGAGTCCTTCTAGCTACAATTTTAATTAACATGATACCTTTTGAATATTGCAATGGTCTCTCTTTATTCTTCCCTCATAGTTTGTTTTTGTCATGTGTTAAATACATTACATATATATATATATGGGAGGGTATGCATTGTATAGATATTTGACTCCTTATTGCAAAATTTAATATCTGACAAAATTGCCTTGTTCTCTTTTTAATGGTTGGAACAAGCGTACTTTTAAAGAATGCTAATTGGGGAGCAAAGAGGTGCCCTGGCAGAAAATAGTTTCTGAATTGCTGTTTTGGCATTTAAGGTTTACAAAACACAAAATACAAATCTGTTTGGAGCAGATCCAGTTACTAGAAAAGCTGACATTCCAACCAAATAGTTTCTATTATTAAGGAGGTGTTTTGTGGAACAGCTTTACTTTTAGTCGAATAGTCAGTTGTATAGTATTTGTTAACTTTAGCTTTTTTTTTTTTTTTTTTTTATAAAGTGACTGGAAAACAATATGTGACAAGAATTAGTGTAGTGTGTAAATATTTAAAAGAATCGGGTACTCAATTAGCTGCTGGAAGTTGACTCCCAAAGATGTTTATTGTGCATCAAGTTCACTTAAACACATGCAACTTCCTAGAATATAGGCACTTCAGTAGAGCTGGCTGGGGAGTCCATTGGCATTTTGCTTTTGGGAGAAACACTCGCAATCTAAAATACGATTGATGTTGAGGCATATCATATTGGCAGTTACTGTAGTTGTTGGCTAGACTACAAAACTATGCAAAGTTCTCTTAAACAAAACTGTGAAGAGCTGGCATTGAGAGGAGCAGGGTTTGGTTTCTGCACTACGGAAGGAGCACACGCTCCAGTGGAAGAGGAGACAGTTGCTGCTTAATGTGAGAAGCAAGCCTGTGCTGTTGGGGTGTCCCTAGAAAACATTTCAAAACCTAGGCGGGAATTGATATTCCTAGAGCAGGAGATGGCACCCTTTTGGGGGAGCTAATTTAGCACAGGAATTGAATACAGTCCTTCTTTTGAAATAGTTAAGGTGAATTAAGCCCAGGAAAATGGGGTCCAGGCATATTATATAGATGTATATAGGCATATTATATAGCTGGTGGCAGTGTTTTAACAGTGCAGGAGGATGCCATTTATTCACAGTTGATTTTAAATTCATGCAATTCCTGTGAAAATGTTTTAGTCTTAATAGCTCTTTCTAGTTTTAGCTATTTCAATTTTGGTGTACAAAATAACTTAATTTAAAATTTTTACCTTTTCAGGTTTTTAGCAGTAATTTAAAATAAATGCTTAATGTCAGGCGATGAATTTCTGGGGAAGAAGGCCAAGCTGTACTGATATATAGCCTCTTTTCCCAGCTATGAGTTTTCTGTGATGTCTCCATGGTTTCCACGTGATATTTTCAGAATTACAAAATGCATCAGAAATCTTTAAAAGTCAACAGCTCATTTCCCACCTTTTTGTTGTTTATTGCTTTGTTGGTCTGATCTACCTTTACGAACTCACAAACGTGATCATCAGCTTAAATGTCAGTTATTGATGTGTTCCCTCTTGCTATTCTCCTCGTGCAGTTCTACGTAATCACGCTTGGCAACTAGTTTGCGGATTGGTTCCCCGGGGATAAGTGGATACAAATCATTACACTGTACTGTTATCCTTCCTTGTCTGCTTGCTGTTATCTATCTTTTCTAGGCATCACAATAAAAACTAGAGAATTTCTTTGGGGCAAAGAGATTTATTTAATATAATTTAAAGACTTTTTTTTTTTTCAATAGAAAAACAATTCTATTGAAAACGTATCAATTTAGCAGATTTCAGCAGCCGATGGTGCTTTGTTGTGGTGTCTGCTGGAAGCTTACTGCCATAATAGGAATATTCAACTTGAGCCAGAAAGAACCTGGCCTCTTAGCTTCTCCAAATTTTTAAAAATTGTTAGTGATTATGAATTTTGTAAGGAGGTTTTGTTTTGAGCCACTAACTTCTTGTAAGGGGAGAAACATCCACAAGAGCATTGAAGTAGTGGAGGCGTGTCTTTTGTCTTGCCGGGTGGGGAGGGGAAGAAGGGTGGGGAATTGGGGGGGGTGGGTGGAATTTGTCTTGAGAATAAAAACTACAAAACACTTTTGTACACAAATGATTTTTTAAAAATAAATACACATTTTAAAAGATGTTGATTTTTTTTCACTGGGAATGCTTAATAATAAATGCATGTTTCCCTGAAAACAGTTCTCATCTTGTTTCTGAACATTCACATATTGGATAGACCGTTTGGTTAAATGGGAAACCAACAGGCAGCAATCTCTGCTTAGAGACATTAAATGATTGCCGATGGGGAAAGTATAAGACAGTGAGAGCCATTTTCGTTGAGTGACAAGAAGATCCTTGAGAAGTCTGCTACGACTTGTTCGGTTAAACATTGCTACGCTTAGCAGATAGACATCACGCTGCTCATTACCCCCTTTTTCTGCGGAGGTCTCTTCGGATAGAGAACGGGATGTAGGTAAGGAAAAGTATCTTTCCCTTGTAACTGATGAGCTGACAACACTATTGTTTCATTGGTGATTCGTATGTTCTGCCACGGCCTCACCAAATCTCAGGCTGTCAGCAACAACAATATAGCTCATTGGGAGGGGGTTTAGGACTTACCATGTTGAGGGCTGCAGTCACTATTGTGAATGTTTTCCAAAGCCAAATATAAATGATTATTGACTTTTTCCTTGTTACTCCCCCAAATCTCTTCCACACTACAGATAGTTGAAGCTAAGGCTACCTTTCTGTTTGCCTTAGAAATTTTCTGGATGCATATATGTTTATCTAGATCATTGATGAGCATCTTAAGGGCAGGCTGCAAACCTAAAATGTGACTAACCCTTGCTTAGAATGTTTGAGGCAGTGACATCTCTTAACAGAATAACTGAGCAATGCCCAAAATGAACTGAGTTCTGTAGCGATACTTGAAAGGGTTAAGAAAAATGAGACATTTTGCATTTGTTGTCTTAATTTTTTTTTTTTAAAGCAACATAGTATCATATTGCAGAACATAGAGAATATTACAGAGGAAACTAGTACTATTCCTTATTGGACAGTATCGGGGTTTTAGCTATTGTGAGCATCTATTTTCCCAGCTGAATCTTATATTGATGTTCTTTTAAAAATATCACCACTACTTCTCAGTGACTCCCATCTCATCATACATAGACTTGTCTTACAAGTATAGTCAAGCAAAAAATTTTGTCAGCACATTGGCCATATTGGAAAATGTCTTTCAGCCCACAACACAGTCTTATCAACTCCTCCTCCCAAGGCTTCCCAATCAATCCTCAGAAGTGTTTCATCACTGATTTTATTTAAGAGTAGTGTGGTCCTCACTTAATTCTCTCCCTCTCTCCACTTTCATTACATATCCTTTCACATAGTTGCAAGTTTTTCTTAATTATCCATTTGTTACTGATACAATATACAAATTGTTACTGATACAAAATAAAATATAAGTTTATTTGACCTTATTGATACATTCATCGGCTCCAGCTTAAGAACCTCTTCTGGACTTTGGCTAGTAGAGTACACCCCAGAAACCATTGTCCTCCCTCCAGGGGCGATTTTTGTGGAATATTCTCTGTTCTGCTTTGGCTGAATAAATTTTCCCTCAGTAACTGCTCTCATCCCAATATTAAACCTAAGCCAATAGGAGACTGGCCTGAGTCCAACCTGTCTTGGAGCACTTAGCGAGAGTTGGGAGGACTTCTTGGCAGCCTCCATTCTTGTGGTGTTTTCAGTGAGGGTTCAGATGGGGTGTGTGCTTATTGGGAGACCTCCCCGCCCCACCTCCATCTCCACATTCAAGGAGGGACTGAAGTGAATGTCCTTTATTATAAAGTATATAGTGAATATGCAGTCATGAAGGACTGTATCCTGAAGGGTATTGGAGACAGCTACCAGCAGTTGTATTTGTTAAAAAAACAAAACAACAAAAAAAAAAAACATGTAATAATTTCTAGAATTGAGGATATGGATAAACATCCCAATTGCACATCAACCGATTTCATGGATGGAGTGTTGGACACAGCCAGGACCGCTGCGTGAGACAAACCCCTATCAGACTTCTAGGGGGTCTCTGCCCCAGCACAAGGGGTCAGGGTCAGGCCTGGACAAAAGTGATAGATCCAAGGGAGAGGGAGCAATGGTACTGCCTGTGAGGGGGGGCGATTTGGGGCAGACTTGGATCACCAGGTGTCAATCATGAGCACCCATGATCTATCAGTCAGACCCTGGTCAGCAGAGACTCGTCCCCTGTCACTGTAGCAGAGAGGGGCTGAGGAACGGATGGCCGCGGGCCTTCTTTATTCCCGGGCCCTGGGGGCCTTCATGGTTATCTTGTTCTGGTTGAATGGGCAGTGACCCCAAGTCCTGAGACTAGCCCTAGCGACAAAAGGGGGTCCAGGTTAACCGGACAATGTGGACCCGACTGTTCCCTCTCGAGTTGTGGCCAGCACAGGCGCTGGTGTTCACTGGAGAAGATTGGGTCTGGGTTGGGATATTGCTCTTTGGCAGCGGGGAGGATGTGAAAATGTTCAGCACGGAGTCGGTCCATCTGAAACCTCGAAGAGGGTCTCAACACGAGAATCCCAGGCAGGGGGAGGACATGGTGGGTTTGCCAAGACTTGCTCTGTGAGGGTCGGTGAGTGTCGGAAGCTCACTTGCTTGGCTATAACCTTGACATTCTTGGTTCTGCCCCTGCACAGTCATCTCTGTACATCCCCTTCCACAAGGACCCTTTGGATCCTGGATCAGTCCTTGTAAATGGAGCTGGAAGTGTTGAGATTTGTGATCTTTGACCTCTGCTATAGAGTTATTCCTCTGGGGAGGGTGAGTTCAGTTATATTTAACAAATACATTTTTTCCCTGCCTTTCTGTTCTAGTTTCTCAGTCCATCTAATGCTTCCCATGTCATCTTGCATAAACTCATAAAGCGCAAATAAATAGTGGGTGGAAAGTCCTTCGAAACAGGTGTCATACAGCTGCTCAACTAGCAGCTTTCTAGAAAGCTGCTTGAAACATTAAAATGTAATTGAGAAATATTGCACTAAATTTCAATTTTAACTTTTAAAACGCCATCTGGGATCATCCTTATGGAAGGATTAGTGGCCCCTATTTCTAATTGAATTTCACTGGTCCTAGGGGTTAGATTGGTGGGAGCAATAGTCCCCTCCCCCCAAAGCCAGTTAGGCTAGCTTTCCCTTAAAAGGTATTTGCTACAAGGATTACAAGTTCTGACTACCTGGCTACCTGATTCTAAATGAGGAGCTCCAACCTAGTTTTCACAGTTTTACAGATGAAGAAATTAGGCTGAGAGGTTCTGACTTCCAGGTCACACAGCTGGTACTGAGGATTTGAATTCGGGTCTTTGTCTGCAAGTCTGGCACTGGTTTTTAAAAATAATAGCTTTTTATTTTCAAAACAGATCCATAGAGTTTTTAGCATTCATCCTTGCAAAATCTTGTATTCCAAATTTCTCTCCCTCTCTTCCCTAGACAGCAATTAAAAGTTAAACATGTGCAATTCTTCTATACATATTTCCACATTTATCATGCTGCAGAAGAAAAATCAGACCAGCAAGGGAAAAAAAAAATCAGAAAAAAAAGCAAGCAAACAACAAAAGTTGAAAATACTATGCCATGATCCACACTCACTTCCCACAGTCCTCTTTCTGGATGCAGATGGCTCTTTGTGATTGTGATGCTCTCTGGATGCATCACAGAACCATTAGAACTGGTCTGAATCACCTCACATCCATCAGAATTGATCATCGTATAATCTTGCTGTGTACCATGTTCTCCTGGTCCTGCTCATTTCACTCAGCATCAGTTCACGTAAGTCTCTCCAGGTCTCTCTGTATTCATCCTGCTGGTCGTTTCCTACAGAACAATAATATTCCATAATATTCTTATACCATAAATTAGTCAGGATTTTCCAACTGATGGGCATTCATTGTTTCCAGTTCCTTGATTTTTAAAAGTTCACTCTATCGAAAATGTGAAAAATGAGGATGTCATTTATTTCTGTCATTCAGAATAATTTTTATGAGAAAATGATAACCCCACACTAGTTATTTGCAAATTCTCAACAAGATTCTAAGTTGAATGAGTTGTGAGCTTTTCCCCTTTCCCAAACCAGAACTGGGATGTTGCATGTTATGGAAATCCCACTCTAGACTTAGTATTGATATTAACTTTGGAAAATATGTTTGGTTTACAGTGTGTATCCATGGCAAATCCCTTTCAGCCTACTACTCCACCTGCAAATGGGGGTAATGGCAGCAAACTCAGAGTTGTTGAGGATCGATAAAAGTGCTTTGCAAATCTCACTTCTGAGAACTGTACTTTCTGAACTTAGAACAGAGAATCTCAGAAAATTGTTGCAATCAGCCACAATCTCTCTTCTATTCTTTGATAATGATTCAATTATTATTTAAAAGTTTTAAGACCGATTTTCATTTTCCCTGGATCAAAACTTTATTCTTAAATTTAGACATCCATACATGCCTAATTTACTTGGCCATTAAACTCAGTACCTTGCTATTCTGTTATTTATATCCTAAATAACATGGTTCCTCTATGAAAAACCTAGAGTTTCTCTGGTGCAAATATAACCTAAAAGATTGCTAATGTCAGTGGCTGGGTAATATTACTTAACAATATTGTGGAATCGTTTCCATCAACTGGAGAAGAGGGGATCAAAATCAAGTAGCTTGGGAAACATCTGCAGAGGTGACTGGAACTCTTACTCCAGTCATTCTCTGATGTGTTTAAGTATGGGAAATTCTTCCCTTTGCAGTTGGCCTTTTGACAAACTGTATCCAATCAGTTGTCTGGATTCTCCTTCCATATCTTTTGCATCCACCCCCTATTCTCTACAACCCTAATTCAACCTTTTAGCATTTCTCACCCAGGTTACAATTACAGCCTGATCATTAGTCTCCTTGCTTCTGTTTTTCACCATCTTCTCATACATCTTCATCAATCACATCTTCCTAAATAATCCTCCTGGGGTACAAAAGGAACACTGCCTTGAGATCTGTGGTCTGTGGAGGGGGCAAATGGCAGGTTTTGGCCTGAGTCCGTGGCCTTGAGTCCACTTGTGTGGTTGTTTAGTTAGAAATTAGGAAACACTTGTTATGCCAGACACCCTGGGATTACCAGAACAAACACTCCTAAGTTTTTCCTCCCAAACTCTTTACACTTGTCCCTTTCTGCTGTGCAAGTACCCATCTTCCATCCTTTTCATCTTTAGGATGAGCTAACACTAATTAAACTCCTGGGTACTACGAGTTGCTTGTGGCTGGAGGAGCAGGTACCCCTTGGTGAGTTGCTATACTGTGTTCAATGATTTCCTGGTTCTTTTCACTTCACTTCATACAAATCTTGTTGGTTTTTTTGTTTTTGTTTTTTCCCTTTTTTAATAGCACAATCAGGCACCATCACAATCATAGGCCACTTGTTCACCCATTTCCCAATTAACGAACATCCCTTACATTTCCAATTTTTTGCCAAGAGCCAATTTATTTTTACCTATTTTCTTTGTTGTCTTTGGGATACAGAATTAATAAAAAATATTGTTGGTCAAAGGATATACAGTACTCTCGACAGTAATTCTAAATGTTTGGACTAATCCACAACTCGACTTATTTTTTTAACTTCAAGTTTGTTTGCCTCTCTTTTTTCAGGATTTCTATTTTGATATTGATAATTGGAGGCTTTTGTTTTTTTATTTTAGTTACCTGCACATCAATTTGCTTTTTTTCTCCTCTTTTATTGAAGTAAACAATTAGAAATATTACCCTATTGTATATTAGAATATTATTTTATATTATAAATTATATATTAAGCAACTTGTCCAGGGTCACACATCTAGGAAGTGTTAAGTATCTGAGACCAAATTTGAATTCCCGTATCTAGTTTTCCAAAATTATCATTTCCTTAACTTCTTTCTTGGTCATTTTTGAGTAGATAACTTTTTGATAATTTTTGAGCAGACAATAAGTCTGAGAGAGACAAATTATGGTCCCCCACCTTTCTTCTTATAAACTCATTTAACTTTTAGTTAGTGTGTCCTAATCGTGAGATATTGTTGTCTATTACTCTCCCTTCTCCTTTCTTCCACTGTATTCTTCCTTCCCAGTTTCCAACTTCCTTTTAAAGTCACACAAAGACTTCGTTAGATTTCCTCTAAAACCCCTGGTAATGACAAAGTTCCAAAGGGTTAAATATATAATTTCCCTGCACACGTGTCTTTGTTTCTCATTTGTAAGCTGCTCTTTTGTGTTTGAATGTCTAGTTTTCTCTCTCTTGTTTTAACAAGGAATGTTTGAAAGTGCTCTTCTATTTAAGGCCCCTCGTTGGAGATCAGTCTTGCTGTATAGCTCAGTTTTGGTTGTAATCTTACATCCTTTGCTTTCTGAAGTATTAGTTCAAGTGCTTTGTTTCTTTAGAAGATGGCTGCTAAGTCTTGTGTGATTTTGACAGTGGTTCTATGGTATTTCAGTTCTTGCTGATTTTTTTCCATAGGCATTCTGGATTTGGCTACAGTCCCTAGGGACTCGCTTTCATTTTGGGTTTAAGGAGGTGACTGGTGGATTCTTCCCATCCCACTTTGTCCTGTGGTTCTGAGTACTATGATTGCCGCTCTACTTCTTGTCTCTCTCACAGGCATGTTTCTGCAGTTTGTTTTGTGTTTAGTGCTCTTTGATTGAAACAGTTCCTCGGAAGTTGGCAATAGCTGACAGTGAGTGAAATAGGGCCCATTCCGATTCAGGGGCACTTGGAGTTTCTTTTTGCCCCAGTGTTTTTAATTCCCTTTTCTGTCCTTAGCCCCTGACACACTTCCTACCACAGCCACCACTGCCATAAAGCTGCTCTTGATGTCTGTCTTCCTAAGCTGGAAAAATTGCTCCCTATGCCTTTTTCCCCCCATTTTTCCTAATCAGCATTCATGTGGGGCCTTTTCGAGATTCTTTCTGCCTAGATTCAACATTCTGCCCAGCTCTTCCAGCATACTTTCATGTTTCTCTTCCTTCCATAATCTGCCTCCCAGACATTGTTACTGTCACTGACTGATGGTGCAAACATGGGAAATGTATTATGTTACCTGGGGCTAATTGTGTAGAAAGAACACATTGGATGCAGGCTCAAGAGCCAGAGTGGTGAAGGAGGCAATGTGTACTTCTCTGCCAGATGATGACTATCCCAGTGAGGCTGATTTTTACTATGTGATGACTGTCTCTCTCCCCGATTTTAGACTAGCTAGTTCAAGAGCATCTCAGAAAGATGAGGGCAGACTGGGTATTGCACTTTTCTTTCCAACTTTCCAACTTCTTTAACCAATTCCTGGACATTGGCTTCCTCATCATCCTGGAAACGTTTTTTTAAATGTTTTCTAAAATGTATTTAGAACCAATAACAGTATTCCAGATTTTTAAGCTGCCTCCTCTATCCCCCCCTCCTTTTACATTAGTCATTGCTATATACCCATTTCCTCAAAGGAAAAAAAAAAGTACTTGTATGGAATGCTAGTAGTTTTGGCCAGTTACTTTATTAGAATCTTAATTATAATTCTGTTTTCCAAAGGGTTAGCTCTTTTGGTAGAAATTTTCTCTCTTTTGGAAATTGTTTTAAAAAGTTTTCTGTCTCTCATCTAAGTACTTTTCCAGTTACATAATATTTGGAATTATTTTTCCCTCCCGTTCTGACCTCCAGTAAAATAATTGCTTTTTATTGAAGTTATTAATTTATTTTTTTCATGCGTATTCTTCATTTTGTCCCAGAATTTGTCATCTTTCATTTTTCTTTATTAGATGTTTATTTTTCTCAATTTTACCTAGTCTCAAAGAAATCCTAGTTTTGTTTCTATGAGTATTCTGGTGCTTCTGTTTGAAAGAACCATTCCTCTGACCTTGAAGTGGGTAATAGTTGACAGAAGTCTCTCTTTTTTCACTGTTGTGTTTTCTTTTAAACTTTGCTTTCTTGCCATTTTTGGTAGAAGACTAGCACTCTAAATCAGGCTTGGTGAACTTTCTCTGAAGGAGGATCTAGAGCCAATTCAACACGACTGCCCCTGTACATTTTAATGACTGGGCTAGACCTTCCATAATATGATTCCCAGCTGACATAATAGTGGTCACATGCTCTTCAGTCAGATTGCCCTCAAACATTCTATCTTCCAGATCTGCATTTTCCATGCCTGGAAAACTTGGGTAAATTCTAGTGCTGCCTCCTCCAGGAGAGCTCTCATTTTATGCTACTATGTTTTTCCCCCAATAGAATGTAAGCCTTTGGAGGGCAGATCTAATTCTTAATAGTGTCTTGAATAAAACAAACAGGTTCTTAAATGCTTATGTCTTTTGCAGGTATATCTTGATAAGATCAAAGTTGGCTCATTAACCAGTTGAGTTGCCTCCTCCTTCCCTTCTGGTTCTGAATTCTCTTTGTCTCTCTAATTTTATTCTCCTCCTTCCAGGGCTGCCTTCCTATTCTTGGCTCTTCTTTCGTTTTCTAAGATGAACGAATTTGCTCCCCAAGTTTCCATGACTTCTGTCATATTAATTCTTTGTGAGGGCCAAGTCCAGAAATTAATTTCCATTCTTAGTTTGTCCACTTTTAAAAGGAAGCCCATAAAATAACTCAATTAAATTAAGAGCTTTTCTTTCACTCATTTTTTTTTTTTTTTTTTACCACTTTTTTCTTGATTTGCTTTAATATTCCTATACTGGATGTCCACAGGATCCTATGTGGGGCCAGATCCAAGGAGCGTTTCACTCAAACTTCCCCAGGTGGGAGCCTACACCTTTTTCTTGGTCAGAGACTAAATCCCACGCCCTCTTGTTAGTGGTCATAGCCCATTTCCCATCCTAATCTCTACCTATACTCATATGTACTCTAAGGATTTCTGGATCTTTTTCATCTTCCCTGCATTTGAACCCCATTATCTGTGAGCTAACAAGCAGATTACCTTTTCGGGGGGGAGGGGGCATTTCTACTGCCATTTTCAACTGGCATCAAGTACGTTTCTCTAGTGTTTATTTTACTAAAGCGTACTCTTCATTCCCGGGCCTCTTTTTCTACTAATACAAATCCTGTCTCAATTCTATTCTCTCTTGATTTTGCAAATTGCTTCCCCAATCTGAAGTCTTCAAACACTGTCCAAATGTTAATTTAAATTTTCTAGGAGGTTCATATTCTTACCAAACATTTAGCAGGTTTGACAAGTACAATGTATTTAGGTGCTGGAGGGGGGGAAAAAAAGTTCTTCCTTTCAAAGAGTTGATGTAGTTTACCAATGCACAACTTAATTCAATTCAACAAAAATAATACTTATGTTGAATTCCTGAAAATAATCCTGAATAGCATCAGGAACTTTTAAAAGCACTGTGACATCAGAAAGGGGAAAGGTTTGGGTGAAATTATTAACATCTTAAAGAAGGGGGATTGAATCTTATACTTTAAGGTAGAGAGCCACCTTAACCCTAAATTAAACACATAACACATGCAACAAATATACAAATTTATTTAACTGCATTTGTGGAAATAGACCATAGTTCCTTTGGGATAGGAATTAAGTCATCTCCTAAGAAGAGGTTTTGGGTATGGAATTAGGAATCAACTAATTTTCTCTGATCAAGGGGAATAAAATGGAACAATTTGGGCTCTTTAAAAAAATGTGTTTTTTATGAAGATGCAACTGTAAACTTGCCCCAGAATTCATTGCTCCAGATAATTACACCTCATTATCCCTGAATATAGGTGTAATCCTTTTGATTTCTGACAGCATTTTATGGCCTCTACAATTGATTGCTTTTACAATGGAAAAAAAAAGGGACCAATAGTTTTGAATACTTACAGAATCTATTCATTTTCCACTTTCTATATTATATATAATATATATATTATATATATATATAATTATATATATAATTCGTAATGACCTTTGAGATTCTGAAGTAGATACTGGGCTTATATCCCAAAGAAATACTAAAGATGGAAAAGGGACCTGTATGTGCCAAAATGTTTGTGGCAGCTCTTTTTGTAGTGGCTAGAAAGTGGAAAATGAATGATGTCCATCAATTGGAGAATGGTTGGGTAAATCATGGTATATGAATGTTATGGAATATTATTGCTCTGTAAGAATTGACCAGCAGGAGGAATACAGAGAGGCCTGGAGAGACTTACATCAACTGATGCTGAGTGAAATGAGCAGAACCAGAAGATCACTGTACACTTCAACAACAATACTGTATGAGGATGTATTCTGATGGAAGTGGGTATCATCAACATAGAGAAGAGCTAATTCAGTTCCCATTGATCAATGATGGACAGAATCAGCTTCATCCAGAGAAGGAACACTGGGAAATGAGTATTAACTGTTTGCATTTTTGTTTTTCATCCCAGGTTATTTTTACCTTCTGAATCCAATTCTTCCTGGGCAACAAGAAATTCGGTCCTGCACACATATATTGTATCTAAGATATACTATAACATATCTAACATATATGGGACTGCCTACCATTTAGAGGAAGGGATGGAGGGAAGGAGGAGAAAATTCGGAACAGAAGGAGTACAAAGGATAATGTTGTAAAAAATTACCCATGCATATGTATTGCCAAAAAAAGTTATAATTATAAAATTAATTAAAAAAAAAAAAAGATTCTTAAGTATAATTACTCAGCTATTTATAAATAGTCAGTAGTGATTTTTTTTAAGAGTGGCTAAAAATATTAGATGACATAGATCATAGGATTCCAATTTTTAAAATATTTGATCCAGAAGTAGATTCCTGAGCTTATTTAAAATGGAAAATAAAATTAAATTTAGGTTCTAACCGTGGTATTATTCTGATTTTCTCAGAGCCTTTACCCACGTTCCAAACAGTGCACTAAAAATGAATAGAAACATGTCAGTCTTAATTAGCCATTACCTTTCCTTGTGTGTGGCGAGTCACTGTTGACCTGTTTATCCAAACGTATCCATTATGTTCATTCTGTAGCTTGTGGTCAGAAAGTGACCGCTGGGGAAAAACTCAATTGACAGATGTGATGGTTCTGAAAGAAGTATTTGTGAATATTGAGAATTGACATTAAATAGTTATGACTGACAAACTTCTCACATTCTACTAGATTTCTCAATAATGGAGACCACTCTTGCCATCTATCAACCAACAGGGAAATGACATATGTTACTTATAAATTGCTCCTGTTATCAAGCACTTTGCTTAAAATAATGTATTCAAAAACAGAGATATTTATGGAACTAGTAAAAATATCCAAGGTTTTTGTACAACTGCCTAACAATCTACTGTCTTCTAATCATTCTCAGGACCCAAGTATAATTTGCTGATTACCAGTATATGTTTAAAATTAACCAAATAGACTGAAACATTTTCTTCCCTCTTACTATTTGTAAGAGGTACAGGAACATTTAGGGGTCAACACTACACCATAATGCTGCGTTTCTTGGTTTTATTCGAAACAATCCATGTTTTTAGTGTTTCATAGTAGATATTACACTCTGCATTTACACAAATTACAATGTTCTGCTTCATTCTTAAAAAGAAAATTCTAAAAACCCAGCCCATGTGCAGCACAAGAATATGTAAAACTACTATACACGCTTTGTATCAAAGAGTATAAAATTCTGGTTGTATTATTAGACAAATTACAAGAATCCTCAAACAAAGGGTTAACATTAGCATTTAACTGCAAATCTGGATGTTTTCCTTTTGTTTAGCTTCAAGATATTAACAATTTAAGAGGAAGTATCTTTTAATATTTTAAAATGAAATCAAAATTTTTGTTCAAATGTGCATTTTCCCAATCAGAAGAGTTTTTCAACCTCCCATTTTCCTTTTCTGTTTCATTCCCTTCATCTGGATGCCATCATTAAATCAGGTGCATAGTTCTGCCAGTGCTTCCTATTCAATCTATAGGAGAGAGCTCTACTCAACTCGCCTTTTCTCCCCACAGGAATTCACATTGCATTAAATAAATGAGCAATTTCCTCTTTTCCACATTATTTGACATGGTTCCCTATTATCATCTTTCCTCCCTTCCTCCCCCCAGGCTGGGGTTAAGTGACTTGCCCAGGGTCACACAGCTAGGAAGTGTTAAGTATCTGAGATCAGATTTGAACTCGGGTCCTCCTGAATTCAGGGCTGGTGCTCTATCCACTGCGCCACCTAGCCGCCCCCTCCCCATTATCTTCAATGGTTAGAGCTGAGTTCCAAAGAAAGAGGAAGGGTTCCAAGGAAAAAATGTTCTCACCCTCTCCTAAAGGGTTTGAGGGAACTGAAATTAACTTCTCACACTATGAGAGCTTAAAAACCTCCCTGATTAGGATGTGCCCATTTTTCATAAGTTGCCTAGAGTGACTGTCTGTCATATACTTATGCATAGTTTTTTGTTTTTTTTCCCTTCTGTCCCACAGGGTCTAGGTCTGAGCTTTATCATTTCTGATTTCTTTACAAGGCAATGATAGAGAAGGCAGTCAAAAGTGGTAGCCAATTTTACATTCTCCCAAAATCATATTTTTCTATAATTAGTATAAACAATTGAATTATTTCCCTCTATCTTCTATATACATTATTAATATACAGCCAACTCTGGTTTATCCTGGGGGGTGGGGTGGGTGGGCACGGATGCTTGTCTAATGTGAATCTTGCTTTCAAATTTTTGCTAACATGATTGAGCAAAATAGGCGGTAATTCTGTTAAAACATCACTTGTTTAATTCCTGCCTCTTTACCAAGTGTGCCTAGGCACATGGTACAAATACACTGAAATAATCCAGTTCAGCTGAAGCTCCCGCCGAGTGAGTGGTTCCCGACTGCCCCGAGAGGAGCTGAGAGCTCTGGGAAGGGGAAGCTCTTCCCTGAAGCTCCTTGGCCCTTGAGGGGATGCAGTCTCTCTTCCTAACTCCCCTGACCCTCCAATTACCACAGATAACAGAGTTGGCTGTACTCCTGACATCTCATTCTGAATCCTCCGAGCCTCTGCTCCATTCAAGACGAGAGAACATACTGACCGATTAAAAAGCAAGGACTATCACATGATACCTAGAAGCATTTATTTTATGCAACCAACTTAAATATGATCACGTGTACCCAAAGCGTACACTTTTACCCTTGCTGAACAATGCCAGGAAACATAATATTGGTGCAAGAGTCTTCTAAAATTAAAAAGAAATGAGTTTGTATGGGGAAACAAATGCAAAACAGACATTCCTTCATTTATCACAATGTTTAAAATTGAATGCAATTCTAAACATTTCCAACTTTCTTCTTGAAGATGCCAATGTCCAGCTATTTTAAAAAAATTGAACGTTTTTACATCAATAATAAAAATCTGGTGATCACATTAGAAAACCAAATCCTGAAAATGCCTTTACTCCTTTAAAATTTCCAATATTCCAACATAATGACCACTGGAGTAAAAACTTTTTAAAGTGATATGCTTTATAAAACAAACAACCATATGTACATTTATTGCAAATTATATTAAACTAAAGTGGGGGGGGGAATTAAAAAAAATGAAATGTGTACTTCCAAATCAATAATTTCAATTATTTTCTCATTCTGATAAAAATCAGAAAGCAACATTTATAAAATTGCCACCACATGACTTTTCATAGCAGGGAAATGAAATCTGTACATCTTAGTTTTGCAGAAAAGTAGGCAGGCGGAAAGAATTATACATAAAAGTCTTCAAAAGGAAAAGCCAAGAAGTACTTGTTCCAATCACTTTTTCTCCTTAAAATTAATTCAGTAGGCTTCTATTTTTCTTGTGTAACATGGGCATTCCTGGCTCTAGAATTATGAATTTTCTGTCAGTGTAAGGACATCCTGTGACTTTCTTTAAAAAAAAAAAAAAAAAAAATGCAGCATGGAAAAGAACGTTGTGATGCACTTTAAACTCCAGATATGCAGGAACTGGAACCAAGTGTTAAGCAATTTGCTTAATTATTGACTTTTCATTAAAAAAAGTCTCAGGGGAAAATAAGTACAGTTGCTTTTAGCCTCTCTCACGAGTTTCTGCTTTACATTTCCATTCAAGGACTGGTGTCATATGAAAGGGAAGTTAGGAGTTTTTCAGTTTTCAAGGCAGAAATTAGGTGTTTTGAAGTCATCTCACTTTCTGTCCAGCTACTTTTTGAATTCTAGTTTTTGCAGAAGCTTGAGCCTGTCTTTATTTGGCCATCATCTCCTCCCTTTTTGAATGAGGTTTCTTTTTTACCTTATAGAGAAGAAAAAAGTTAATATTAGAACAGACATAACAAGGAAGGGGGAGACAGAGCAAATCTCATGTGAATACCAAACTCTACAACAACAGGTGGCAATTATGCCTTCCTCTAGGGGAATGATACATGCTTTATTCTTTCTGAAACAAACAGATGAACAGATCTAATAATATAACTATTAGCATGGAAGTGGCTATCTTTTTTTGGGACATTAAAAAGAAAATCCTCTATTGTACTTATTGCCTTGGCAATAAGAGCTGAGAAAGAGATTCAAGGAATTAAAAGTAGGTAATGAGGAAATCAAACTATCACTCTTTGCAGATGACATGATGGTATACTTAGAGAACCCCAAAGACTCTACTAAAAAGCTATTAGAAATAATTCAGAATTTTAGCAAAGTTGCAGGATACAAAATAAATCCACATAAATCCTCAGCATTTTTATACATTACCAACACAATCCAACAGCAAGAGATACAAAGAGAAATTCCATTCAAAATAACTGTCGATAGTATAAAATATTTGGAAATATATCTACCAAAGGAAAGTCAGGAATTATATGAGCAAAATTACAAAAATAAAGTCGGATTTAAATAATTGGAAAGACATTAAATGCTCTTAGATAGGGCGAGCGAATATAATCAAGATGACAATACTCCCTAAACTAATCTGTTTATTTAGTGCTATACCAATCAGATTCCCAAGAAACTATTTTAATGACCTAGAAAAAATAACAACAAAATTCATATGGAAGAACAAAAGATAGAGAATTTCAAGGGAAGTAAAGAAAAAAAAATTAAGTGAAGGTGGCCTAGCTGTACTTGCTCTAGAACTACATTATAAAGCAGCAGTCACTAAAACCATTTGATATTGGCTAAGAAATAAGACTAGTTGGTCAGTGGAATAGGTTAGGTTCACAGAACAAAGTAGTCAATGATTATAGCAATCTAGTGTTTGACAAACCCAAAGATCCCAACTTTTGGGATAAGAATTCATTATTTGACAAAAACTGTTGGGAAAACTGGAAATTAGTATGGCAGAAACTAGGCATGGACCCACATTTAACACCACATACTAAGATAAGATCAAAATGGGTCCAAGATTTAGGCATAAAGAACGAGATCATAAATAAATTAGATGAACATAGGATAGTTTACCTCTCAGACCTGTGGAGGAGGAATGAATTTGTGACCAGAGGAGAACTAGAGATCATTATTGATCACAAAATGGAAAATTTTGATTACATCAAATTAAGAAGCTTTTGTACAAACAAAACTAATGCAAACAAGATTATAAGGGAAGTAACAAATTGGGAAAATATTTTTACAGGTAAAGGTTCTGATAAAGGTCTCATCTCCAAAATATACAGAGAATTGACTCTAATTTATTATAACTCAAGCCATTCTCCAATTGATAAATGGTCAAAGGATATAAACAGGCAATTTTCAGATGATGAAATTAAAACTATTTCCACTCATATGAAAGAGTGTTCCAAATCACTACTGATCAGAGAAATGCAAATTAAGACAACTCTGAGATATCACTACACACCTGTCAGAGTGGCTAAGATGACAAGAACAAATAATGAATGTTGGAGGGGATGTGGGAAAACTGGAACACTGATGCATTGTTGGTGGAGTTGTGAAAGAATCCAACCATTCTGGAGAGCAATCTGGAATTATGCCCAAAAAGTTATCAAACTGTGCATACCCTTGGATCCAGCAGTGCTACTACCAGGCTTATATCCCAAGGAAATATTAAAAAAGGGAAAGGGACCTGTATGTGCCAAAATGTTTGTGGCAGCTCTTTTCATAGTGGCTAGAAGCTGGAAGATGAATGGATGCCCATCAATTGGAGAATGGTTGGGTAAATTATGGTTTATGAATGTTATGGAATATTATTGTTCTGTAAGAAATGACCAGCAGGAGGAATACAGAGAGGCTTGGAGAGACTTACATCAACTGATGATGAGTGAAATGAGCAGGACCAGGAGATTATTATACACTTCAACAACAATATTGCATGAAGATGTATTCTGATTGAAGTGGATATCTTCAACATAGAGAAGAGCTAATGCAATTCCAATTGATCAAAAATGGACAGAATTATCTACACCCAGAGAAGGAACACTGGGAAATGAGTGTAAACTGTGAGCATTTTTTTGTTTTTCTCCTCAGGTTATTTTTACCTCCCAAATCCAATTCTTCCTTTGCAACAAGAAAAACAAAATTCAGTTCTGCACATATATATTATACCTAGGATATACTATAACATTTTTAATATGTATGGGAATGCCTGTTAAATAGGGGAAGGGGTGGAGGGAAGGAGGGGAAAATTCGGAACAGAAGGGAGTACAAGGGATAATGTTTGTAAAAAAATTACCTATGCATATGTACTGTGAAAAAATGTTATAATTATAAAATTAAAATAAAGAAAAAAAGAAAATCCTCCTATTTAAAGAGTTGCCAACTATACCTCCCAAAATATAATTTTTATTTTGAACTTATCATATTACTTTGCTTTTAAATCATCACTTGAGTAAGCATTTAAAAAATTTTTTTAGAAACAATACTTAATATGTACATATTGCAACCACACATTAGGGAAAAGTTTTTTTATTCCCCAAAGTAGTGATTTTCATTCATATTAATATTAGCAGGACAGCACATCAGACAGAATTGGTTTTAAACAAACCAATATATGTTAAGCCTAGAAGAATGAAAGTTAACAATTCCATGATATTAGAACATGAGGAAATTTGTATTGATTCTTTATGGATGATTATCATAATTAATGATTATCATAATTATATATGGATATATAATTATATATATAAAATATATAATTATATATAATAATATATATACAATATATATAATTATATATATAATATATATATGGATGATTATCATAATTAAAGATCACACAAAAATACATATTTTTATCATTTGTGATGGAGCCTCCCTTGGCCAGTTCCAGATCATGCTCACTGCTTTCACAGGTCACTGGGAGAACATCCTGCACTTGGCTCTGTGTCCGAAAAGGAACATCTATCATTTTACTTTATGTCACATTACTGTGACATCGGTTCATTGGTGAAAGAATCACATCATTTGAGAAATGACTTAAAATATCTGTGAAATATGTTACTTTGGGAACGAGCATCACAAAGAAATCTAAATTGTTGAAATGACTTTTACATCATTTAATGGGAGGCATTACCACTTCTTTGATTTTGGGCAGGTCATTTAACCTCATTAAGCCTTCCTTTATTCACTTGTAAAATATTAATTGCCACTATTGCTGAATCTGTATCCAGTGGAAATCATAAAGGAGGGAAAAGGCCCCACATGTACAAAAATATTTTTAACTTTGCTTTTGTGGTAGCAAAGAATTGGAAAATAAGTAGGTGTCCATCAGTTGGGGAATTGCTGAGCATATTGCAGTATATGAAGGCAATGGAACATTAGTGTTATGTAAAAAGTGATGAACAAGCTGATTTTAGAAATGATTTTAGAAAGTCCTGGAAAGATTCACATGAACTCATGCTAAGTGAAACAAGCAGAACCAGGAATACATTGTACACAGTAACAGCAGGAATGTATGGTGATCAACAATGAAAGATTTGGTTGTTTTCAGTGATTTAGTGACCAGAAGCAATCTCAAAAATTTTGGCCAGAAAATGCCATCTGTAGAAAAATATCTAAGGAGACTGAATATAAATCATACACGTTATATTCTTATTTTGTCTTTTTCTTCTGCTTTATTTTTCTTTCTTTCTTTCATGGCTTTTCCTTTTTGTGTTTTTTTTTTTTTCTCTCCCAATGTGATTTATAAGGAAATATGTAAAACAATGTATGACCAAAACAAACAAATAAATAAAAATAGTCAACTGCTAAAATTTTTTCCCTACTTGAGTTCTACGGTACTACTTTCGGTAATAAAATAACCCAAAAGTTTGGAGGAAATCTTTTTTTTTTTTTTTTTTTTTGCTAAGACTTTTGATCTTGTCCTATACTTAAAGTTGTAATTATTAATAAGGATTAGCTCCCATTCATTCCTATATTTTAAGAGCACTGATTCTTTTTTAGGGGGCTTGAACCTTAGTTCTTTTAGGTTTAGAAAGCATTATATAGATATTATAGCTATTGATTTTAACAGAATCTTGTGAGTCTGATATTGGGTTATTATTTTTATTATATATATTATATTATAACCTAACATCCACTGGGCCATAAGTGAGATTTGAGGCCAAATTCAATATTCATGAACAAAGGGGTCAGAATTCTAAGATCCTAAGACAGCTTTCCCAAAGTAAACTCTTGCAAAACAATGATCCAAACCTGAAAAATGTCTAGATTATTTTATAGAAAGAAAATTATGAAATCTGACAAATTTTAGCACTTAGAATTATAGGAACAGTTTTTATAAATGCTTTTTATTCACTGCATTTTTGTGGAAGTTTTCAACCCAAATACAAGAAAAATAACATCGAAGGATATCATTTTGAAAAACTAGCATCTGGGAAGCTGAGACAAGGCATTTGCCATGAATGCCATGTGTCCCCATGCTCCAAAAGGACTCTTTTGGGTATTCCAGCTCCATGGAGGATAAAGGGATAGATGTAGATTCAGAAGCAACTTGCAAACTCCTTCCAATGTATCAGAGGCTTGCTTTATGCTATCCTTTATGGGCAAAATAAACACTTCCTCTTGGCTATCTCTGGGATCCTTTACGTTTTTCCAAATTCCACTGGGGGCATTACCCTCTCCTCCAAAAAACTCAGATCCTGATTCCTATTTACCAGTCAGTACCACTCTCCCCATCCCCCAAGACAAATGACAAACCATCCATTGGATGAAAATGATCCTTTTCAGACTTCTCATAGTATTCTATCAGAACCTAATCCTACTCTGCTATATCATGATACTAATATTTTGCCACAAAAAATGAATACAATAAATTTAGAAAAAATTGGGAAAACACTATGAATTAATACTGCACAATGAGGGCAACAGAAACTGGAGGAAAGTAGATTATGCATGCAACAACTTAAAAGAAAACATTGAAAACTTTCAAAAATAACGCTTTCAGTTATGCTTTCCAGACATGGCAAATTAAAGATGAGGTCTCAAACGTTCATTTTCCAAAACTGGCCAATGTATTGGTGTATTTTCCTTAACTAAAAGAATATCCTGGAAAGTGAAGAGCATTCATTGGGAGATGATACTAATGTTTAAAAAAAGTACCATCAAAGATAATTCCAAAGGACTCATGATGAAAAATGCTTTCCACCTCAAGAGAAATTAGTATAAAATCTGAATGCAGATCAGAGCAGAACTCGGGCCAGTTTTAACTTTGGTTAAGTTTCTTTTAAAAGTAAACTATCATCAGGTAAAATTGGGTTTTTTCCAATACACTTAAAAATTATTCTGGGAAGGAGTCTTACAGGTGCACGACATACAGAAAAAAAGCTCAACAATATTGGGTACTCTGCTGATGGGAAGATATCCGGTTCTATTGGATTATCCAGTCTTAAAGATGAAATGTTCTTATTCGTCCCTGTCTTCAAAACTCAATAAAATTATTCAATGTATACATTTGGCATGGCGCTTATGTAATAATGGTTGGAAGAATTATACCTATATGACTTAATGTTTATATAGACATGAATAAAACTTAACCTGTATTTGGGTGGTTTGTTGATTATATTTGTTTTTGCTGAGGCAACCAGGGTTAAGTGACTTGCCCAGGGTCGTATAACTAGCAAGTGTTAAATGTCTCAGGCTCAGATTTGAACTCAGATTTTCCGGACTTGGGGCTGGGGCTCTGTATGCTGAATCATCTAACGGCCCCTTTCCAGGAGCCTCAGGAAGACAAACAAAAAAGGACATGTTCTTTTCTTTCTCTTAGTATCCCCAGCTGTTAGCAGAGACTTGAATGAGGGGTGTCTAATGCATGTATATCACTGACTTGACTTAAAAACACAATCTCGTAGAAAGAAGGGCCAGCCCCCCAAAGAACTACTCCATCAGAACCTTGGAACAAACCCAAGCTAAACAAATCTGCCGCTCCCTGAGAAGGATCGCTCATCCTCCTGGAATATCAGTCATCATGATGCTGGTTCTCTGCTAGCTTCCTGGGAACATGCTTCTTTTCTAGATATTTGACAGCTATCATTCAATAATGTTCTAAATTATCTCCCCTCCCCCTTCAGTAAGCTCACTTTTTTTCCCCCTGAGGCAATAAGGATTAAGTAACTTGCCCAGGGTCATACAGCCAGGAAGTGCTAAGTGAGACCAAATTTGAACTCTGGTCCTTCTGACTTCAGCACTGCTGCTCTACTCACTGCACCACCTAGCTGCCCCCCAATTATTTGTTTTTTTGAAATGAATTCGGACCCCAGGGGACCCTGTCTACTTTTGCTCCATTACTTGCTAGGACTGATCCTTTCTCCTGAAATTGAGTCTTGGCCGGGCAGCTGGGGGGGTCGGGCTCGGAGGTTCACACTCGCACATGTTATTCTAGGAAGAAGGCTGGTGCTTGCTGTCCTAAGCAAATCTCCCTCTACCTTCTGCAAGTGATGAGGGCTCTGGGCAGTTGCTCAAGGCTTGCCATGTGGCAGCAGACCTTTCTTGGACTCCTTTCGGGCAGAGAAAGAGGCAATAGTCTGGTCAGACAAATGTCAGGAAGTTCTCTGTCATGTCTCAGCACATGCCCTATAAAGGAAGGCCCCTTTCCTGCTTTTGAGCCTGACAGAGAGATCTCAGCCTGCTCCCCGAGGAGGAGCCAGGACCTTTCTGCTGCTTCTCTCCAGGTGATTTCAACTTGAAAGCGTCTCTCTTCCTTCAAGGACAAGCAAGGTTTTCTTCAAGAAGCTCCAAGTTCAGGGAGTTTTAACTTTGGTTAAGTTTCTTTTAAAAATAAACTATCATTAGATAGTTTTTTTTAAAAAATAAAAAATATATATACTTGGAAGGGGTCTTACAGGTGCACGACATATAAAACAAGCTCAATATCCCAGAACTAGTTCCGGCCTTTTTTTAGGCTGTTTGGTAACTCCAGGTGTAACTGTTCCTTCCTTTTCTCCTGTTACATTCTAATACCCTTTAACGTGAAAATCAGAGATCAGGATTCCCATCCGGTTCTTCAGATTCCTTTTGTCTTCACATTTCATTTTCCTTAACAACCCAAACAACAGAGAACCATTCACCAAGCCCCTTCTATTTTGGCCAGCTTGGATTCTGAGCACAGCATGTCATTTGGCCATGGCAGTAATAAAAATATCAATAACATACACAAGAAATTAAGATGTTTCCTGTTTCTATAGTGAGAAATTTGAGGGGTTATTTCTGACCTCAAATAAATGAATCATAGGAAATTTGTGTATTGGGATATGGGGACCAATTACCTTAATGCAAGTTTGTTCAGTGGGAAATACAGATAAGGGAATAGTATAAAAACATGCTCTCTCAAACTTAAATTAACTAAAAATCAACCCAGAGACTCGGATGTCTATGTCTGTCTGTCTCTCTTGTATCCTTCAGAGGTTTTCATGTTCCTGACTATGGGTACAGGTGATTTTAATTTAATTTTATTCAATTTAATTATGTTTAGGAAAATGAATCAATCAATATTTTTAAAATACTTACTATGGTGCCAGAGATATGGAAAAAGAGGCCAAAGAAGGTTCTTGCCCTCAAGTAGCTCAAAAATCTAATGGGGGAACAATACATAAACAAGTATGTACCAACAAGCTCAAGACAGAAATTGGGCCTGCCTCACAGAAAGAAGGCATCAGAAATAACAGGATGGGGAGGGCTCCCTGGGACAGATGGCTTTCTGCTTGGGGTTGAAAAGGAAGCCAGAAAGGTCAGTGCTCAGAGAAGGGGCCTGGCCAGAGAGAATGTACCTAGCCAGGAGACACAGCGTTTGGCTTGGGGCCCACCAGAAGGCCGCCACGTCCCTGGCTTGAGGAGGGCCCAGAATGAGGGAAGGTCTAGGATGACAAAGGAAGGAGGAGGGTTCCCTTGGAGGTTACCGGGTAGGGGGGTGACAAGGGAAGACCTGCACTTGAGACCTGGCTGAGGATGGCATGAAGAGGAGGCAGATATCACAAGGGCATGTCAGAGAGAAGAGGGCACATTCCGGAAGCGCAGTCAAGGTGAACTTAAGCTGCTCAGATGTGCGGGTGGGAGTTGGGGCAAGCCCTGGGCACCCCTGAGGATCCCAGGCTGAGGCAGTTCGGGGTCCTTCTCCAAAGGAAGGGGGAGAACAGAGCTCAACAGGGACCAGGCGGGGAAAGGCCAATATGCGGATCCTGGACCAGAGCCAGTGACAGAGCACCCAGAGCTGAGAAACTCACACAGATGTAGGATCAAGGAAGAGGAGAGGGCAGAGGTCACAAGGCAGGGGAGGGGATCCTCAGTGTCCCAGTCACAGGAAGTTGAGGCCTGAGGCGGAGCAGTGTTGGCCATAAAATAAAGGAGGGGAAGTGATGGGCCTCTGTGGGTAGGACAGAAGGGGAGGGGGGGGTGCTGAGCTCAATCAAGAGGGGCAGGGGAAGGTTTCCCCCTGGGGAAGCCGAGACCAAAGGAACCTTCATGAGCAGGAAAGCACTAGCGCTAACGAGGAGCTGAGAAGAGGAACTAGCAAACTGTGCTTTTCACACTTAACCACCCCCCCCAAACTAGGTCAGTGCCCTCTCCTCTTCCAGCTCAGCTCGCCACCCCTCTACCCGCCTGAATCTGCACCATTGCTTTGGGTGATCTGAAACCCATCAGCCTTTCTGTGACCCTCCAGATGCCCAGCCCTGCCCTGTCCTGGCTCAGCCCTTTGTCTCTTACAGACACCACCAAGATCAGTCGCTGCCCAATGTCTACCGAGAGAATTCAATGTGTTAATAATTAAATTTGATACTGTTAAAATCATTAAAGCGGAATTCTTCTTATAAACATTTTCACATCTACTCACTTTAAAATCTCAATCCCACTATTCTAAGAGAATCTACAAGTGCTGCAGAAGATATGAACTGTGCCATGATGCCTCAGTGCAGTTCAGGGAAACTTTGTATTGATCTCGGTTGTCAAACAAGCAGCATAGCCTCTGACTTAGTCCCCTGGCTGGCTTTTACCTTTGATCTATTAAACATTCTAAACCTAAAAATGAAGACCCAATAGAGAGGGCAGATTAGCAAAATCCCAGGTAAATACAAAATTGGGCATATTCTGTCATAGCGTGAATTCTCAATATTGCAACAATAAACATTTTGTAGAGCCTTGTTTCTGAAAAATCAAAGGAATTTAAAAGTTCAAGTCAGGAGTGAACCCAACTAAGAGCAGTGACGATCTTATGTGGCGGCCACACCGAGATCAGCCAGAGAGTAGTGGTTCCTTTTCAGGTGTCTGATGCCGACGTCGGGGCAGCTCACAACAGTAACTAAACGCTTGCTTGATGATCGATATCTGAGAATCAAACCCTTAAAGTCTGAATTAATGGGATGAAAATGCAACAGAGAAAAAGCCTTTGGGCTAGCAGCTGTTTTCTGAGTTCTTCCCTTTTCTGTTTTTTTCTACCAAAGGACAGCTTGATTCCCATGTGCTAACAACTTAGGAATTTGTAAGAATGCTTTGGCAATTCAAGGTGTGGAGAGAAGTTACTTTATTTTACCTTTGCAAATCAATCTGCCTCTCTGCTGGTGCTGCTTTTTTGGCTAGGTCCTGGAGTTTGGGGGCTTTGGCGCTGCCCGCCTCCAGCCCCCCCGGGCTCTCTTGCCCCCCCGCGGCCCTCTTTCTGCCCCTCCCAGCCGCCTTGTTTGCTTCGTCGCTCTTGGTGGCGCTGCCCTGAGACTCAGACTTGGGCCGACGCCCTCGTCGGGCCTTGGGGGGTATGGGGGGTCCTGTCTCGTCAGCCTTTTTCTCCTCGACTTTCTGTTGGATGTTCTCCGCCCCAGAGGCAGTGGCTGGCCTCTTCTTCCCTCGGTCGGTGCTGAGGTTGCCCGGAGCGGCCTGGTCGGAGTTGATCTCCTAGGAGAGTCCAGATAAAATCCTGTGAGTGTGCGTGTTCCTCTCGGAGGAACCTCCTGCATCCAAAACTACTGATGAGCACACCTGAAAGGTGCAAAAGGGGCAGAGGGGCAGGATGCGCGATGGACATCCTAAAACATTCCCATCTCTTCCTCTGCATCTTATGATTTCAGAACAGTATTTACGAAATGTAATGGACACTTCTTCGAAAAAGGTGGAGATGCGGGATGCCAAGCCCAGACAAATTAAGATAATTAGAACTGAAAATTAGCATTATGCTATCAGGCACCCCAATCACTCTCAGAAACAAGTAATTAATGAGCACCGACTGAAAATGGGGAAATTGTTTAAAACATAAACAAAACGCAAACATCAAATACTCAGAATACGGAAACTACTGTCAATAGGCTCTAGAAGATTTCTCACACATCATCTTTTTGGGAGGGTTCTGTCTGTGAATCAGGACAAAGAATTCCCGCACACAAAGTATATGTGCAATATATGCAGCCAATGTACTGTGGATGGTTTCGCCAATAAAAAAAATTAAGAAGCTATCTAATTGATAATTTTAAAGGATTCACTGGGAGCCTCATTTAAATAGGAAGATTTATTAATTTATTTAAATGTCTGTTAAAACACTGACACAATTCTGTGGTTAGAGATATGGAATTTAAAGGCATGATTAGAAACAAAGTTAACTTATAACTTAAGAGGAATATGTATAACATAAAAAGCAAGACAAGATATTTTTATAATCACAGAATTTTGGAACTGTAAGATGATAAATGTCTGAGACTAAAACAATTCTGATCTGTTCATTTACATAAGTGGTTTGTCTGTCTTAAATAAGATTCCTATTCCAGTATTTTTTTGGGGGGAATGGGAAAACTGCTGCAATTTTTACAATATTATTGTGTGGGAAGTAGGTGATAGTGAATTTTACTGTATCCTGAGGTTTGGTTTTTTTTTTTGAAGTTGAATTCTATTTTCTCAATGAATCACACCTTTTCTTTAAATTTTAAATTTATTTTTGGTTATGGCTTAAATAATAAAATAAAAGGAAACTAGCTTCTTATGATAATCATTTTAAAAGTCTTTGCCAAAATAGGTTTTCTGAATGAAATAGTACCTTTCAAATCTTATTTTAAAATACCAAAATGCAATATTTCAATAATGTCCCAACTTATAGATAAGACCTCTTAGAACTAATATAAATTTTTAATTTTCTAAATAGCTTATTTTCCTCTGCAAAACTGCTGGATCCAAAATTGTGAAATTCACAAGTCAGAGGTATTCTTTAGAGCAAGAGTACTTAAAATATATTTGCCTGAGTCTAGAGCCAATCAATAAATCTTGGTTAACTGTCTCTGAAATGTAAGAGTGCTATAATAGAATAAAACTATACCTGCTTTAAGGATTGAAAGTACATTTCCCATGACATTTTCAAAACAACTCTCAAATGTATAATTGTATCTTTATTAACTCTATTTTATGGATGACAAAGCAGAGGCGTGGAGCCTAAGTGGTATGCTTGGTCACATGGCTAGTAAGTAAAGGAGAAGGATTTCAAAAGCACCCTGTGCTGAGACTGACAGGATTTTGCATAAAATTGGAACTGATATTCATTAATGATATTGATCTGTAGTTTTCCTTGTGTTTTCTCTCTCCTTGGTTTACATGTTAGATTTATACTTCCCTTTCTCAGATTGACAATAACTTGTGTAATCTGAATATCGACAAAAATTTGGATAGAATTCTCCTATGAATTCATGAGGATCACTTTCTCCTTTGGTAGTTCCTTTACAGATATTCTATCACTTTTCTGAGAATAGGTAATTGAAAATCTCCATCTAGTCTTCTATAGATTTGGGTTCTCTCTCTCTCTTTATATATATATATATATATATATATATATATATATATATATATATATATTTGAAGTTAAATATGCTATTCTTTCTTTCTTTCTTTCTTTTTTTTTGGGCTGAAGCAACTGAGAGGTTAAGTGACTTGCCCAGGGTCACACAGCTAGGAAGAGTTAAGTGTCGGAGGCCAAATTTGAACTCGGGTCCTTACTTCAAGGCTGGTGCTCTATCCACTGTACCACCTAGCTATCCCCGGTAATAAATTTTTAAAAAATGAAGCCATACTGTTAAGCAGCTCTTACTTTCTGAAGGGGTAGATGGGGAACTGGACCAACCCTAAGGAAGCGTGGATAGTGACAAGGATCGACATTGTGGTTGTGCCCTTACCTTGTTCTTTACAGGCTCAGCCTTTCCTGGTATGACGGAGATGATTCTCACAGGATTTTCTTCATTTTCACTCACTCCAGTTTCTGAAGCTTCTGAATTTGGTTCCCTGTTAAACAAAATTAACTAAGAAAACTTTACCACATATGAGCAAAATGAGCAGTGTAGATACTAAAAATATTGTCAATGGATTTTAACATAGACTTCCACACGACATATTAACAAACAAAAATCCTGACACAAACTTTGTAGTCTGAAGGACTCAAGAGTGACTCCTGTTCACTTTACAAATAAGGATGTGGAAACCCAAAGAGATGACTCATTTGTGCCAGCTCTATAACTATGATCCCGGTATCTTGATTTTCAGAACAATGTACTACAAGGACTAAACATTTTGTTTCACCTTAGGCAACATGGACATTAATATTTTCATTAGCATTAATGAAAAGACAGAGGAAAAAAATCATCCAAGATTTACATTTTACAAAACATCTATTTGTTTTATCACCCAAAAGAGGGAGATGTCCTATTTGATAAGGAAGTAGTCATCTTTATGAACATAATCATTAAAAAGTATACCTCTTAGTCTGTGACTACTATGTTAAGCATTTTCAAAAGAAACTCAAATGTTAGCATTCACAAAGTGGGTAGAACTACCAACATTTAAACTAAACATTTTTATATATACAATAAACAGTATATTATTTAATGAATTTTTAATCCATATTTTTCTCTTACACTTAATGTTTCAATGGAAAAGATCATCTTTTATACATACATGTGTGTGTGTATATACACACAAATATATAGGTAAATCAGATTTATGATTTTTATAAAATAAATGGGAATGGATGATCTCCATGCAAAATAATGGCATTTTAATAATTTATGCACTCTTTTGACTGATCTTATATACTATGAACATTAAAATTACAGTTGTGAAAATCAATTACTTGAGATTGACACATCTGAAATCAAGTTTCTACTCATTTCCTGTTAGACACAATGGTCTTCATTACATATAAAAATTTCACACTGTATATACACTGTATAAAAGTAGCATCTATTCTGTTTCTCCCCCTTTATTACTATTACACACAAATACATGTCCTGAAGGCAAAAGAACATGATTTGATATATGCTTTCAGAAAAAAAATCAAGAGTTGAAAAAAGTCAACAGAAGAAACAAAATAATTAGGAGGAAATTGCCTTGATCGATTTCCTGTTGAAGGGTTCAGCTCTGAGTTTGCATTAACATTGCTTCCAGGTTCTGTGCCTGTGCTTCTGACATATGGTTTTCTTCCTGTTGCTGATAAAGGCTTGTTTACTGCACCTAGTACTCCAGCAGGTTTTGGCTAAAATGTACAAACAAATACATATTATTTAACTAAAAACAATATATATATGTTCAGATAATATTTTTAAAAGCCAAATGATTATTTCTACCTTAGAATAAATGGGATAAAAAAGAATTATGAATGGAATGTTCTATTATACTTGAGCAAAATGGATAAAAGCATGAAGAATAATTATCATTGCTATAAGATAAAGCTATAAAAACATTGCTGCCAAACATGAAAATTTAATTTATTCTAATATTCCAATTTTCACTCTTCCCTAATAATAAAATGATATTTAGTATTATAATTACTAATCCCTCATTAACATTTACAAAAAGATATTTGAGTACTTTGTAGGGACAGAACATAAGTGAGGTATTTGAGAAAAATAACTAAAAAAGCAAAACAAAACAAAACAAAAAAACTAAAATTATCTAAGAATACCTTTCCTGTTAATAGGAGAACTCTTGTCTCTTCAGAAATATAACTTCTGTCATTACAGAAATCCTATTATTAAAAAAAAAAAAAGTAATAAAAGTTAGTGTGTACTTTAATTGATTTATTTTATTGTTAGCCCTTTATTAAAAATAATGCAAGTTAATTATATTTCTTGCTAACAGACCTAATCTATGTGGCATAAATATACACCAAGTCTCCAACAAACACTCATAACTGTGAGTTAGCAAAGATCTGTGAAATACGATGCATTGTATGCATGATACCCAGATTTTTCTAAATACATTTATAATACAAATACATTCACAACCTCAAATTTTTCTTTCTTATTTTCTAACCTTTTCCCAATCTGGATCTAAGACTGCATCATGAATTTTTTAAGAATTTTTAAAAGAATTTTCTCCAAGAACTTTTCCCTAAAGTTAATCAAATGGTTTGTTTTCTAGTCTTCTCTTGTAACCACTGTAATCCTTTAGAGTTTTTTTTTAACTTGTTTTCTTTTGCGCTTATTATATAAACATGCCCCTATTTTTTGCCCTTAAGGAAAATATGGAGCCAAAGAAACCAATCTACTTTAAGTGACATAATTCATTTTGCTATAAAATGTTACTAATTCATATCATCAAATATGCAACTGTAGTGCAACATGTTATTATCAAATTATACTGTTCTTGGTATATTGGTATTTAAAATTTTAAAAAAAAAAATGTGCCAAAAAACCAAAGGTTTCTGAATGCCATCTAAAAGCTATTAATTTTAACTAGTCCGAGGCAAGGATGAGGAAAAGAAGCTGAAGGAGAAACAGACCTATAATAGGGTAATTAATCCAAATTCAAGATGAAACTAAAGAACATGTACCTTAGAGGAAAAAGGACAATGAAAGACCTTACCAAGAGACTTTAGTGTAATCTTATCTAGAATACAACATGCTTGCTATTCTGGTTTTTGGATGCACAGATTAAAAGCAGATTAAAAGGGAATTTGTTTTCCTAAGGTAGGCAAAATGAGAGCAAGTACTAGCAAAGCTAAGGAGAGGAACACAGGAGAAGCTTCACCAACAACTTAAAAAAGGCGTAGAAGTCGGAGGCAACCTCATGGAAGGGGAAACAGCCCAGGGAAACTCAAGTGGCTGTGAAGATATTGCCATCTCTAGTATCTGTGAATAACCCCAGATTTTCTTACTGAGAACCCTGTTATTAGAAAAATGTTACAATGTGCTGTGTTTTGTTTAAGAAATCAGAGAGGAACATAATGAAAAGTCTTTTCCAAAATAATGTAAAAAAACAAAAACACAAACAAAAAAAAAACTTAGTAGTCCATTCTGCAAAGTTATTTAGAATTATAATTTATAGAAAGTTACTAAACATTAGCTGTATCATTTAAATCAGCTATGATACTGATAGCCCTATACTTAAAAGAAACAAACAAAAAATTGGAAAAGGTCACATCTGTATAAAAATATTTATACATAATATATTTATTTTGGTTGTGGGGAAAAAAAGAAAAAGAAAAAAAAAAAAAAGGATGCTTAGGGGGACACCTGGCAAGTGAAGAAAGTTACAGTATATGAAAATGATGGAATTTTATCATACTATAAGAAACAGATAATTTCAAGAACATATGGAAATAAATGAACTGATGCAGAGTAAAGTAAGCAACGCCAGAATTATTTGTAAAATCAATATTCTAAAAATAAAAACATTGAGACATTTATAAGATGATTCAAAATGAAATGAGCAAAATCAAGAAAAAATTTATACAATAACAATAATGTAAAACCAACTTTGAAAGCTATAATAACTATAATTGATAATTTAGCTATTTATAAGTCCAGAGTACTGATGATGACACTATTTACTTTAGAGAGGTGATACGATTTAGGATACAGAACTAAGACATATACTTTTGTTTCAGACTTTGAAGATGTATATTTTGTTTGACTGTATATTTGTTACAAGATATTTATCATTTCCCATTGAGGCCAGTTCTGATGATCTTGTGATGAAGAGATCATTTACACCCAGAAAGAGGACTGTGGGAACTGAGTGTGGACCACAATATAGCCTTTTTACTTTTTTTGCTATTGTTTGCTCGCATTTTGTTTTTTCCTCTTTGATCTGATTTTTCTTGTACAGCAAGATAATTGTACAAATATGTATACATATACTGGATTTAACATAAACATTTAACATGTTTAACTTATATTGGATTACTTGCTATCTAAAGGAGGGGGTGGGGAGAAGGGAAAATTTTGGAATACAAAAGTTTTGCAAGAGTCACATGTTGAAAAATTATCCTGCATATGTTTTGAAAATAAAAAGCTGTATTGACTTAAAAAAGAAAGAAAGAAAGAAAGAAATTTATCATCTACCGCCATGAGATAGACAATGGGAGAGTGAAAATAATTTTTGTTAATTTTTTGAAAATTGAGAGGTAGGGAGGGGAAGCTAGAGATATTAATGCCATAAAGCATTTTCAGTTGAGATTGCCATATTATTAATTTTATTTATGTATTTTACTTTGTAACAAGTGTTTCAAGAAGTGGAGTAATCTGGAAATGTGTGTAATGTTAAAAATATATATATTAGTATTTATGTTTTTTATAAATACATACACACACACACACATATATATATAAATAAAAGCTTTGGTATGTAAATGGAATAATCTTCAGTCACCTGAAAATTTCACATATAAAGAATATTAAATCTATTATAAAGCCTTATTATTTTGTTCCAGTTGTATAGTGCTATTTTCTATTTATTTCTCTTTTTTTGGCAGCAAGAATATTAGTCATTCATAGCTGGACAATTCATCAGAATATGAAAAGTATAAAAGCTTCTCTAAAGTTTACACTTTAGGGGGAAAAAAAAAAAAATCAAAAAACAACCCATAGACCTTTCATCAAAAACATTTATTTCCCTCTGTACTCATCTTGACTCTCACCTTTCCAATCTGCATGCCATAGAGAAAAAAAAATTCTGCCCAAGAATTAATTTTAAATAGAGCATTCCTATGAAAGCTTTTGATCTAACCTATGATCCTGAGTCTAAAGAACTGAATTGAAATTCAATGAAATGCAAGTCCATTTCAGTAGGTAGGAAAAACTTACCTTTTCAGGTTGAGTGAAAAATTTGGTTGGAAGGACTGGGTCCTTTGGTGAATCTGCATTGCATAAAGCACTTTTACTATTTATAACACAAAGAGCAACATCACATACTGTGTAAAGTTTCTGAGGGAAAAAATGTAAAAAGATTTTCAGGAAGAGTACAGAATATACCAGTACCATCTTAAGAAAAATGAATTAACAATTTATATTAAAAGTCAACTTATATTCAACATCTAATCCCCAAAAATAATTTCTGTTACAGCTTTGGTATATATATATATATATATATATATATATATATATATATATATATATATATATATATATATATATATATATATATATATATATTTTCTGAAGCTGTCTCCTAATATGTTTAATTCTTTCTTTCTGAGTAATAATCACCATACTTAGAGGTTCCAATTGATGTCCATATGCCTCTGAAGACACAAAAGCTACACCCAACTGAGCCATGCTCTTACTTGAGATTGGGGGTCCCACATTTAGGAGGTATTCAAGCCCCTTAGTTTCTCTTCCCCAAAGCATTTAAGAACCCAGTAAAGCTAGAATATGTTTACAGTGAAAACAAGAAAACCAGCCATTCTAACTCTCATTCACATTCTCCAAATCAAAGCTGCATATTTACTGGAAGGAAAAAAGCTGAGTCTACAGCCCCAAACAAAGACGATGGCCCCTCTTACTTCATTAGTCTTAGGCTCATCAGGAGACTGGGCATCTCTGGTTAACTTGATATTTTCTGCCATCTTCTTCATAAAGGCATGGCTGTTATTCTCATTCTTTGTCATTAACACTTCAAGCATGAACCACAGGCACCTTGAAGAATTGTAGACAGATTCTTGTTAAGACGTAGGCTGACACGAGCTGAGAGACACACACTCACATCCAAGGCACTGTGCCTGCAGGATATTCTCAAGGGAACACATCATGACAAAATTCCTGTACAATTATATCTAATTTCCCAATTACCATCTTTGTAAAAATCAAAGAGATTATTTTATAAAATACACCAATTCTTGAATATAAGAAAACATATAAAAATTGTAAGACATTTGTAAAGGAAAAAAAATCAAAATCTCAAAATAGGATTCTGCTAAAAAAAAAAAAAATAGAACTTAGTACTTTTTCCCCACACATTGACCTATTTTTTTAAAAAAATTCTCAAAGATATCACCATTCTTTTAGTCCCCCAGTTTGCAACATTAAAACTCTTGAACTCTTGTTTCTGTCTGTCTCTCTCCCTTCTTTCTCCGCATATATTGAATCACTTGCAAAATCTTACCATTTCTAAGGACCTTCATAATTTTCTCCAATTTCTACTTCCCCCAACAATGTTTTACTTTTCCAATTATATGTAAAACTAATGATTTTTTCTTTTCCAAATGCATGCAAAGATAGTTTTCAATATTCATCTTTGCAAATCCTTGTGTTCTAAATTTTCTCCCTCCCTTGCCCTTGTACCTTTTCTCTAGATAGCATGTAATCCAATATAGATTAGACATGTGCAGTTCTTCTAAACATAGTTCCACATTTATCATGTTGCACAAGAAAAAAATCACACCAAAAGAAAAAGAATGAAAAAGAAAGAAACAAGCAAGCAAACTGCAAGAACAAAAAGGTGAAATACTATCAACATCCATTTTTGTAAGACTGGGCTCATTCCCAAGACACCAAATATTCTGATATATAGGTTATATGTGTACCATTATTTTAAGCCTAATTCCATACTAATAACACTGTGAAAGAAAAATTAAAACAAAAAACAAACCAAAGTGAAAGCAGTATGCTGTCATTGGCATTTAGTCTCCATTGCTTGCTCTCACATTTTCTGCCCCAAGTTTATTGGAATTCTGATCTCTTCTCTTAACTTATGCTGCTTGCTACCACTTTAGTTCAGGCCCTCATTGCCTCTTACTTAAGTAGCAACATCTCCTCAATCCTTCTCTAGTTGATTTTTCACACTGTAGCCAAATGACTTTTCTTAAGTGCACATGAGACCACGTCAGTTGCCAATGAACTCTACTCCCAAGAAACAAATTATAAACTCCTCTGTTTAGCTTTGAGGTTGGCTTCCCAGCCACACTGAACTCATTCCCCTCCCATACTTGGTAACCTGGCCAAAGGGGCCTTCTCTCTGTCCCTCACACACTTATTTTTATCTCTGCGCTTCTGAACGGACTGTTTTCCATCCTAATAACAACTCCTCACCTATGCTTTTTAGAATCAATCTCTGCAATACACAGCTCACAAACAACTTATTACATGAAACCTTTCCTGATAAAAACTGCAAAGTTACCTTTGAATTTAAGGACCTTATTTGAATTTGTCCTAATTCTTCCTGTATTGATGGATGCTTATGTCCTCCACCAGAACATCAACTCCTTTGGAGTTGATTGGAGGAGAATCCCCTATAGCTATCTGACCAGAGCAGCTAGCAGAATAGTATGTGCTTAATAAATGCTCGATTTATTATATACATGTAAAAAAATTAAAATAATAAAATTGAAGTTATAGTTCAAATATTCCAACTATCATAATTTTCTAATGACTGATGTCATCCCTAAAAGACAACTTTTCCATGGCAATAGTATTAATATCTAAATAGTTTAGCTTGCTAAATTCTCCCTAAAGCTGAAGCTTAGAAATAACATGACCCATCTCTTGAAATTTCATTACTGTCTTTCTAACATATCTTTATTCAGGAATACAAATACACAAAATCTAACCTAAAGGAAGAAATCGAAATGTTTGGCTCAGCTAGAAAACTAAGGAGTGCTCAAAAATAAAAGTTACATAGTAGAATGCTAGTAATATATTGATATGTAATTTATATAATAAATACTTCTGAAAATGGCTTATAGATAACATGTCTGTAATAAATCATTAATCTCCTATTACTCAAATATGAATCATAAGCACAATTGCTTTTTCATGAGGAGCTTTTAACTTAAAAGTACTTTCCTCCCTTGTTCACTGTTCCCTCTGTCTGGAATTTTTTTTCACTTCCTATCAGTTGAACTCCTACCAGCTTCTTAAGTATAGTTCAACTATTATTTTCTCCAATGTCTTTATTAATAAGAGACATTTAAACCCTTTCTTTACTGTGACCTTGCAGAGAATTTTGTTTCTCTACATGTGATTCACCTACCAGTTTATTGTTAGTTATCCCTATGTCACATTCTATATAGTAAGTACAGAGAGTATATTATTTAATTTTCAAATATATCCCAGCACCTAACTTCTCTCTGCAAAATGTATGAATCTAGTAAACTTTTGTTGAATTGAACACCTTCCCAAGCAAACTTAAAAGTCAGGTATTTATTAACTTGTTATTTAATATAATTAATTACTTATAAATAACATTCATAATTATATAATTTATTAATTAACAAAGAAATTACATTACTATGTAAAAAAGCACTGTGCTAAACAGTAGAGATACAAAAATGAAAAAAGGCACATAGTTCTTGCATGTAAAGTACTTAAAACCTGGTGGTCAGATGTGCAAAAAGAGGTTTGGTAGGAAGTATAATTGAACAAGGGTCAAGGAGGGGACCTAGAGAGGGCTATGAGAAAGCTGAAGAAGGAGAAGTATGAGGAAAGAAAACCTTCATGGAATCAGAGACCTGGAGGGCACAGTGGAAGGCACAATATTCCAAGATTAATCAGGAATCTCTTCAGGTGAGGGATGCTGGCAACGATGGACATCCCAGGTCAGGGAACAGGAGATCAATTAAAGTAGGGGTTAAGTGCCAAGAGACCATTGCTAAGAGTCTAGGCAAGCAGGATGTTCTGGCAGCAGCATGAATGAAGTCAAGAGAGTTGCCTTCAGATTTCCACCACTGCTTAGAATGTAAGCTCTCTAATGGAGGAGGGACACCAAGTAATGACCTGTCTATAATCCCAATGCCTAGAACAAGGATGATAAACACCTGTTGAAGAGTACCCCTGTCTCAGGGAAGACAGTGTCATATGTCATATGTCAGTGTCAGAAAGAATAACAGGAAATGGAGAGTTCTGATATTGTTACACCAAATATTTGTGAACTGCTGATGTTCAGTTAGAGCACACTCAAGTTAGTCCTAGCAAATTTCAACTGACAGTGCCAGTCGAATCTAAAAACATCCATGAGAGGAACCAGTAATCTTACACATTCAAGTGATCTTGCTTCTCTTTCCCCTCTAGCATCCAGCTGTGGGGCAGACAAGACAGTTTATCACCATCTCCATGAAAAGGAAGTTAACAAAGATAGTCCTAATGCTAAGATAAAGAATGAGCCTTCCCATGTGGGTTGCCCTTCATCTCCCAGATCCCCAGATCCCATGATCTCTGCCAATATGCACAAAGCACTCTGGGCTCATCCACCCTAAACCTTAGCTCATACCCACCTTCTCCCCCAATTAGAACAAGAGCTCCTTATGCATAGACATTATCTCACTTTTTGTATTCCCAACACTTAGTAGCACAAGTACTTAATCCACAGCTAATGTTTACTAAATAATGTTTTGGTTCATTTATTTGTAAAGTCAATCTGAAGTCTCTTCAGTTTAAATTTTTCAAAGTAGAAATTATTTTTAATTACATGAATATCACATTTCCTTGGCTTTTTTTTTTTTTTTTTTTGGGGGGGGGTCTCTTTATTCCCAAATTGCAGGAACAAATTGTCACCTCCTCCATTAGGTGGTGAGCTCTTTGACAGATGGGACTGTCTTTTCTGCTTGAATTCCTAGCCACTGTTGGCTTGGGTTCTTTAAAATGACTGGAGTCCAATGCAACTGCAGTACCACTTTGTTTTATGTTAAATTGCTTTAAAAAATGTAAAGCTATAAGCAATATGGGAATGTGCCATTGAATTATTACAGAATATATTAAAGAGGAAAATATCTCATTAGAAGACTGTACATTTAACTTAAATGTTGCTTTTAAATTAATATAATTACCTTAATTTTAAAAAGATCCCTACTAGCATAAGTCAAAGAATATGTTATATTTATATTACTCTTCACTTAAAAATAGAAAACATCTAAAGATATGAGAATGAAAAGTTCACTTATTTTTATCAAAGGACAGGACAATCCTGAGACCTTTCCTTCCAATATATTATCTTTTCACTCTTTGAATAATAGATTAATTCAAGTGGCAAGAAAACTTGGAAAGCGTATCCAATGACCAAATATGCTGGGAATTATAAGACTACCTAGAAAAGATAAATTATTACCCTCTAAATAAATTAAGACAAAAACTAGATTAGGGTAAGCAACTCCTATGGGATAAAAATCAAACTCTACCTTCAGCTACTCCATGAAGAACTTCTTAAGAAATAAGCCTTAATAAGAAGTCAATTAGTCACAAGAGCCTAAAGCAGTTAGGTCCAATTAGGATATTATGAGAAAAGGTCTGATTCTTCCTTGGACTGGAGGAGAGATCTCTGGTGGCTGGAGAGATCTAAGGAAGCAGCAACTTCCACTTTCCAGCTGAGGCTGCAGGCAGGCACCTCCTGGACAGCTCACAATCCTTGCTTAGGGCAAGCCATTCCTATGTTCACTAGCTTTAGCTGCTAAGAAATTCTTTCACTTGGTCCGATCTGGTTCCCCTAAATTGCAAGGCATTTATTCTACCCTGAGAAGCAAAGTCAACCACCTATTCTTTTAACAAAGATTTTCTAGTTTTTGAAAGTGCTAAATAGGTTTCTCAATATGTTATTTCCATGCAAACATATAACTTGCTGAAAATATATCATACTACAGACATATGTAGATGGCTAAGCACAGTAAGTTATCTTACTCATTGGTTTCAGGAACACTGTACCATGGTTAAGAGCAATAGACGTCACAATAGATGACACACAGAAAGTGTTTCAGCAGACACTTAGTGTCGGTAAGTTAGAGATGAACAAAGGAATTCCTGCATTGGGAAGGAGGTCATTTTAATTCAGAAGATAATTCAGAAAGGGAGTCAAAGGAAACAAGGCTGGAAATCGGGCTAAATGAAAGGATGAGGAGTTTCTATTTTATCATACTCTTTTTAACTCAAGAATTATGAACTAGTAACTAAAACCAGACAGGGATTTATGACAGAAGTAAATATTCAATAATTTTGAAAAAGTGGACTGATAAGATTTTCTTGATATGTGAGGGGAGAAGTAGATACTTCAAGGAGAGGCAGAAAATTCCAACTAAAGAAAAGTATTCAAAAGAAAAAAAAAAAAAAAAAAAAAGAAGAATGTTGCTTCAAAATCATCTGTATCCTGGACTGTTAGACTCCACAGACTAATTTCTGACAGAAGAGCTTGTTTTTGTATAAGGCTTTAAGGTTTTCAAAGTGCTTTGCAAGTTCTATCATTTGATTCTCATAAGAGCCCCAATAGATGTAAAATTAGCAAATCAATTTAATTTTAAAACAGTAAGGAAGCTAGTTGGTAAGAAATGACAGTTGCTTTCAATAGCCACTGTGCCACTGTTCTGAATAAGCTTTTAAAACTTTTAAAAGCTTTAATACCTTGGGTAAATCAACAAAAGCATAAAAAGAATTTTTGCAAAAATGGCAACCCTTGGAATCATATCTTTTTGAGGACAGACTTAAAAGAAAACAAAACAAAACTCAGAATTCTTGAAGAGAATAACACTTACTCTTTGATATCACGAAGTTGATCAACATCTTGAGGTTTTGTAAAATCTGGGTCATGTGCCAGCAAGTGAATCATATATGGAACTACATATTCAGGCAGCAGGGATAAGAGCTTTTCTAAAATGAAAATAATAAAACTATAAAAACTGGTTTTATATACCTCCTCTTTCTTTGTATTGTTCCTAAGGATTTCATGTTCATTTACAAATCAGATATGATATTATGTCAAGAGGAATCATCTTGTAGTGAAGGACGTGAATGCCAGTATAACTACAGAGATAAGCTGTCACAAAGCAGCTTAGTGGGAAAGTTATAAAAAAAGATGTGTTTCAGACCTCTCATCCTATCCATCAAGCTCTATCTACCATTATCATTTAAACAAAAGAAAAATGAATGATTTAAAAACAAAACAAAAAACCTTGTATACACACAAAGTTGTGTTAAAATGAAGATCTAGTAGTAAAAATTTCAGTTATTTTTAGAGAATATAAAGCAAACTTTTAAATACACTATGTAAAATGATGGCACATTTTCAGAAAATACTGAAGTCTATTATAAGATAAATTTCTCTCCTCGAAATGTCAAAATGGTGAGATGTATTTATATGCTTCTATACTAAGAGACCAAAAATTCTCCCCAAGTATGAAACAGTATGAAAAGAAAAAGAATGCAGGTCGACATTTTAAAAATCGTGAAAATAAAGCCTTCAAAAATGATGCTTCTGATAACCTTCAGTGCCATTACTAACCAGTAGCCATGGGGTTCTGCTTAATATACTCCCTTCGTATGCTGATGTTCTTTAGCAAACATTGTCGGGCATGGGCTCTTCTCTCTTTCACAGGATCTTTGGCACACAGGGCAAAGATTGCCATGTACTCCAATGGGAGCAGTAACTTCACAAGAGCCTTGTGCAGTTTCTGAGCAAATATCTGCCTTACTTGGTAGCACTCATCCTATAGCAGCAGAAAATCAAAACAAACAAACAAAAAAAATCACAGAAACACATTAAAAAAAAAAAACAAAACACCCTCAAATAGGATGACATATTAATGCTTTGGAAGGTGAAAGAAAATTCTTGAGAGTTAAAATGATCAATCCTGAAATATTAGCTTTATTTTTCTGTATGATTACTTTTCAGCTATTTGCAGGAATCAGGTTATGATATATAGTAATCAGTTTCTGTAATATATTCCAACTCAATTGTGTAATTTATTTCTTAATACTAGGACTGCATTGTTACTTACATTAATAACAAGTGCACAGAGCTGGAACTGTTCTGGTGTAATAATTTCATGGTAACAAGGCTCCTGAGCAAGCTTCATTATGGCACTACCAGCAGCCAGTCGCAAACGAGACATATCAGATTTACTATAAATGAATAAAGAACAAAAAAGAGTTAATCTTTTCTTTCAAAGCATTTCTCCTTGTGGAAAATTTTTATGGTAAAATAACTCATTGAGTACTACTTATTCATTGTGAATGAACAGGGTGTTCAAGTCATGTTTAAATCAGCCTGTTCATAACTTCATTTCTATCTTTTTGGTCTTGGATCTCCCAATACAACCAAGAAAACCTGTTTTTTATAGATCACTTTAAATTTGTGTATTTTTTACATCCAATTTTTAGTTTAAGTGTGCTTTTTTACTAGAATAACCTAACTTTTCCAAAAATGCAATTCCTTCCCAAAGTCTCCATTCTACCTTTTATATAACCACCACCTCCTGTCTTTAAGCATTTTCCTATATTAATGCTTAATTACATTAATAAACTGAGTTGAATGATTACAGATCCACAATCTTATTCATGTAGTCACCAATGCATATTTCATCTTAAATATTCTTTTCTCATGGATGATTCTTGTCCATGTCTTTCCATAAATTATCTCCAAAATAATCACCTGACTGACTCACTAAAATTCTTTTTCTATCTTGTTATTATGACACAATGATCACTGCTGTAGTTGGACTATCAATTTATTTTATCTAACTCTTACTGTATGTATGAACGGTTCACCCTCCATTCCCAGATAATTTATTATACAATATTCTGAATAGCTATCGTCACTATAATCATACATTTAGGATGTAACTTATTTACTAATGATATATAAAAATATATCATCCCTTCCATTCTCAGCAATTTTTTTTTCTTTTCTTTTTTTCTTAGCCACAAGTATTAATGTGACAAGGGTAGAACTGAGTTTCTGATTTGATTAGCTACTGGTCAGAAGCACCTCCACACAAAGATACTCAGGAAACTGTCCCAGTTTGAGAACTATCTCATTTTAAAAACCTTCCCATAATGATATGGTCTCAAGAGCTTGTGCTTTGGTAGCATATCTTTTGAGAAATCAGAGTCAATTGCTCTAAATGGAGATGCCAGGAGAACATGAGTGGTTAAAAAAAAAAAAAAAAAAAAAAAATTATTTCAAAAACAAGTGACAGCGCTGAACAACACTCTACCACCTCAACTTTGTGGCCATATCAGTATTTACCTTCAGTCACCACAATAAATGTATGCTGATAGTCATAGACTATATTTCAATTAAGTAAAAAGATATTTTTCTTTCCCATGTAGTTGGTTAGGCTAAACTTTTTGAAGTGATTATATCTGTTTTCTGAAATAAAGTACTACTGTGGTATCCTCAAAATATCCAAAGATGCAATAACAGCTCTTCAGTGCATTGATCGTATCCTGTGTGATAATCATAGGAAATAGGAAGTCATAGAAGGGTTAGAATCTTCACAGGTAGAGGTGGAAGTCAAGCTATCAAAAGAAAGAGTGGAGTCTGTATCTGATTTTAGAAGTAATAGGGAACCATTGGAACACAATGAACAGTGGAGTACCATGTACATTAAGATAGACTGGAGAAGAGATAGCTGGCAGAGAAACCAAGTAAAATTTCCCACTTGAACAAAACATAGGGAAGATGTGATAAGGTCCTGAACCGCTACAGTTGTGGTGTGAGTGGAGAATGAAGGAAAAAAGTGTAAGTTTTTTTTTCTTTCACATGTGTATGTAGAGTAACACTTGGTACCTAATTGAATATGTAGAGTGAAAGAGGCTGAAGAGCTGACTTTGATTACAAGGATAAAAATATAGGTGACTGGAAATATGATTGTGCCCTCTAAAGAATTAGGAAAGACAGGAAATTGGGGAAGAGAAAATAACTTCCTTTTTATACCCTAAGTTTAATTAAATGGGAAATAAAATTTAAGGATCCAACACTCATTTGATAATGTGGAACTACAGAGTTGTTTAGATATGTGCTCATTTTTATGCTCATTTTAAACTTTTTATTTATGTATACTCATATAGCTTTAAGTCTCTAATAAACAGTAGAAAATGCTGGGTGGATCAATATATCTGAAAACTAACAGCACAGATAGGATAAAAAAAACCACATGGAAATTGTTGGGGTCATCAAGAGATTAAGAATAGGAAAAGAAAGGTAGGAAAGAATTTAGGGGCATGGGGATAATTTAAGAAGAGAATGAAGTGATGTGAAACCAGCCAAACTAAAAACAAAACCACCACCAAAAATATACATTCACTTCCTAGCAGCCATCTTCAAAGTCAATTCTTACATGAAACTTTTCTCATTGCTAGAGATCTCCAGTTACTTTGTAGTTGTGAGTACACATCATTTGCAGCCAATAAAATGTGAGCTCTGTGAGAGTGGGGATAGTACACTCTGAAACACTGTATGTGCTTAATAAATGTTTATTCAAGAGAAATGAAAACAAATCTCCTTCTCCTCCCCCCTCTGCTGGGGATTGAGGTGGGGAGGAAGGGTGACGGCTGGGGAAATTACTTTTGTTGCATTCCCCTCCAACTCCATTTAAGAAAAAATATGGTTATCTTTGCTAAAAGGAATGGCTTGTGGGAGACATGGGTGAAAGTTGGGGAGAACATATTGAGAAAGAAAAAAACAAACAAAGATGATAAATAAAATTTAAAAAAATTGTTTTTAAAAGCAACAAAACAATCCAACAAGTACATTATTGCTTTATAGTCTAAGTAATATGAATGTTTTAATTTCTTTTACCACCAATTAAATAATATGTGGGGAGAAAAAAATCAACCCATGTGCCAAGCATTGTGCTAAGTGCTGGAGAAACAAAAAGAGGCACGAGCAGCCCTTGTTCTCAGAGGGCCATTTTCAGTTTGTAAACTAAATCAGTTTTTTTGAAAGACACACATTAAATTTCTGAAGTCAACTGACTATAATTGGGTATCAGGGAGGGGAGCATTAAAGAAATGGAAACAAAGTGGATATCCGCTGATGGGGGAATAGCCAAAATGCTGTACTGTTAATAATGTAATGAACTCATTCACTTAAGAAATGACCAACATCTGAGTGTTTTAGTACAAAAGATAAGTACATAACATGAACAGTAACTCCAACAATGTACATGAAAAGCATTTGAAAAAGCCAGAACATAATTACACTAATAATAGTAGAGTAACTAATCTGGGATTCAAAGAGATGAAGCAATCCACCTTCTCCTTATGGTTGGAGAAGTGGGGAATGACAGATAAACAATATTAAGAATTTTCAGTCTTGTTCAGTACCTGAATTAGTCAATGAGTGAGCATTTATTAAGGACTTGTTCTGTGGGCACAGTTCTGAGATTATACAAAGACAATAAATCAGATGACTTTCCTTTTTTTCTCTTTCAATGGCAAGTTGTTTTGAGGGTGGGGTGGAGCCCTGTTCGCTGCTTCTGACTTATGTGGTAAGTTTTTGATTCTTGATGTCTCATGGAATCATAAGCTTTCATTTAGTCAATTCTAATTTATACAAAAACACCTCCCTAAGAATTCTTGGGTTTGTAAAAATCTGCATTTTTCTTTGAGGATTTCTTTTGTAGATATTTTCAAGTCATAGTCTTCCTCTGTGTTAGTCTTGAGCTTCTCAGTTACCACAGTAGCTCTTTAAGGTTGGGTTAATTTTCATCCTTCCAGCCTACTTCCTGACATTGGACTTAATTTAGACCTGATTTCTGCTTACTTTGTAGGGTAGGTGGAGACCTGGGATTAGCTTCTATCCTTTTGTTTTTTATCCTATGTCCTTTTGTTTTCACAGCTCAGTTTGGGGATTTACAAGTTTTCAGGGTTACCAAAGTGCTGTGATGGAAGAAGAGGTTTGTTCATTGTCCTCTTGGTCCGAGCTCTATTAAGTTCCTGACCCACTTTTGGATCTATTGACTTGTGTATGGTTGAAATTCCATAGACTGCTGCTAGATTCAACCACTATTAGACATCTGGGAGGCTCTGGAAAGGGCTAACAGAAGATTCTGCAAGTTCCCTTTCGGCCTTTTGTCTCTAGCCCTGCTTATATCCTACAAATCAATGTGCTGGGCTAAATTCACTGACCTGCTACTCTGCCACTGCGCTCACAGCTTACAGCTGTGTTTCCTGAATTTCATCAACAAGAGCTCTGTTAGTTCATGACTATTTCTCTCCAACCTGAGCTGTCAGAAGGCAGTCTTTTCTGTATTTAGAAATAGTTCAGGGATCTTCTAGGATCTCTTCCACCCCTGTGTTTCTTTGTATAATGGTACTCTGTATTGGTTCCTTTTTTATTCCTGTGTGCTGGAACCCTCTATGTCATTACCACTATAAGGTACTTCCCAGTGTTTGAAGTCCTCCACATAGCATTGACTGTGTAAAGTTGCTATGAAAAACTTGAAAAGGGCAAGGGGCTAGATTCTCAGTAAATGTAATGTGATAGAATCAAGAAAATATTTGAAGTTGAATGGTGCTAAGATTCAGAATAAAGAAAAAACTGGTGTAAAGCAGTAAACTATACTTTTATATTTTTTATAACTAGATAAATCATGGTAATCTAAAAACTGAGATACAAGTTCCAATTTTAATTACTTAATGATTTTCTGTAAATATAATTAAGAATAGAGGTCATATAATGTATCAAAACTTCATGTCTGTGTTATGATAGATTAAAAAAAAAAATCACAATCTCTATTTGCCTCAGGCAATTAGGCTAGGCACTTCAACTGATGCAAAAATGTTACTACAATTTTAGTTTCATCTTCTATTTCCCCCCTTATTAAAAAAAAAAAAAAAAAAAAAAAAAGCACGATGTTGATGTAGCTTACTCCTTTGAGGCATTCATAAATCCTAGTCTTTTAAGTACTTAATGGCACAAAAGACATTTCCTAGTTTTGTGAACTTAGGTGAGTCAATTAACTACTATGAGTCATCAAGTTTGATGAGGAAATGGGAATTTTGGATTTTTTTTTCTATATCTAATAAGTGACTAAAATTAACTACCCATTCATAATTGTCAAAAGAAATATGGCCTTCAAAGTTTCTCTAAGATGATGAAAATCACTTCTTAAATTTTGACCCACTTGAAATTTATGGCTGTCTTACATGTCTCTTAATGGAATTCATTTCAAAAGTCTACTTTTCCATTTTTTAAATCCAAGGCCAAGTTCCAATGATCTTGTGATGAAGAGAGCTATTTATGCCTGGAGAGAGGGAAGTGGGCACTGAGTGTGGACTACAACATAGCATTTTTACTCTTTTTGTTGTTGTTTGCTTGCATTTTGTTTTCTTCTCATTTTTTTTTTCCCTTTTTGATCTCATTTTCTTGTACAGCAAGATTATTGTATAAGTATGTATATATTGGCTTTAACATATTTTGGATTACTTGCCATCCTGGGGATATGGGAAGGAGGGGAAAATTTGGAACATAGGTTTTGTAAGGGTCAATGTTGAAAAATTATCCATGAATATGTTTTGAAAATAAAAAAGAAAAGGAAAAAAAAAATCCAAGAGCAGAACCTAATAGTTATTATTTTATATTATAATTGAAGTTCTTGGCCCAATCATTCACCTTCTTTCTTACCTTTATTCTTTATCTCCCTTGGTATTTTTACTCATCAGCACTGTATCAAATTGGTAGATATTAATTTATGTAGCAGCCATTTTTTCTTTATTGGCTAGGCCAAGCTATCTGGACTTTAATTTTCTTTCTACATGATGTGAATAGGGTATTTATGTCTAAATCAATGTACTTCTAGTCATTTAAATATTTAATCATATAAAATGGTAAGACAAAGGCTAATGGACAGTTTTCACAGAACAACCTATTTCATTGATAAGTGAGATAAAAACAAAAAGGATTTTTATCATATGTTTGTCAATATATGGCTATTAACAAAACCCATGAAAAAAAATCTTTGTAAATTCTTTTTCACAGCCTTGATAGCAAATGTATTCTATAATTTACTTTATGTGTTCTCTAGTTTTCAAAGATATTGTAACCAAAAAAGTGGAAATGAGAAAAAATACTTACCTGATTCTTTTTTGTTCTGTGAGGTCACCCTCACTAACCAACATTGCTGATAATAACCGAAGAGTGGAATTGGCAGACTTAGACTGGTTGTTTTTCATTCCCAACAGCCATCGCACCAGAAGTTTAATTGCTTGAACCTATAAAATAAGAAGAAGCTACAGAAGACTGTCAAAATAGAAACATCGTGGATAAGTGCAGCAAAACTGAATTTTGTTATAGTCATTTCAATTGTGGTAGCTGCTTTGTTTGTCCATGTGACATAATTGTTCACAAACCAGGGGCTAAGTGTAATTCTCACGGTTTTTATTATTTTTTTTTTTTACCAGACATCTACTATTTATCAATTTGTATGAAAGAAAGGAACAAAGAATGTTATATACAATGTTAAAAAATAGTTAAAAGCATTAGCTATTTAAATTGAGATTTATTTTTATTGTTGCAGACGAGTTTTAAATCTTGAAGTTTACAAGACATAAATGTGAGGTCAAAACAAAACACTCCTAAACACCGCACTCACCTCTCCAAATTATATGTTAAAAAGAAGAAATTTCAAAGAATTAAACTAAAGGCTATTTTTTTTTGGAAGTGTTCGTTTTAAAGGAAAAAGATAAGTTTTATTCTACTTTAGAAAAAAATGGCCACCAAGAAGCTATTTATCTTAGATCAAGTAGTTTAGGTGGGTAATATCTTCAATTATTGGAGAGTCTAACATAAACAGTAGTTATAAATGGCTAGACATCAACCTGGAACAGGTCAGACTTAATATTGTTTAGTATTTTATCAATAATCTGGATGAGGGAATCGAAAGTGTGAAAATATACAAATTGGAAGAGATTATTAAGGAGCACTACATAACCTATATACAAAAACAATTCCAAAACATTCACCTCTTTCACTTTATTTCTCAAAGCCAAAATGGGGGCCAGGGATACAAAAATACTGGGTGTCCCTAGAGCCTTAACCAACATTTTAAATTGCACTAAGGGTCTGAGGACACCTAATGCAGGTCTCTTGGCATTCTTTGAGACCCTTAATCTACAGTCATTTCTTTAATAAAAAATACTGAGCAGAGGAATTGTTTGTATTGTTCACAGACAGGCGGTCACAACATATCACTGGGAAAGGAAACATTAAGCAGAACAATTTCAAAAGGAGAGGGAGATAGACATATGGCAAAAATAATGTTAGATGGCTAGAGAGAACTACTATGTTAAATCATTAAGGATTCAGAGATTATTTCATCTGTTTTAAAATGAAATATTCCATGGGAAGATGCATATATGAAATAAACAAAAAGAACTGATTTATGATAAAGCACACTTACTTTGGCTAGTACTTCTGGGGAAACTTCTTCATCTGGAGACCATAATTTTCCATTCTTCTCACCTGTTGACTGTAGATACTTCAATAAATTTATTTTAGATGAAACATTTTCTAATCCTTTGCTTTATCATGCTCCTTTTGCTATAAAAAGTTATGCCCTTTGTTAGAGCACTAAAAGGTCTTTATTCCTGAAGTTTTGGTGCTCCAACCTGTGGATATAGGGAGCAAGTAGCATACTAGATGGTTTAATTATTTCTGTGTTCTTATGGCTTCACTCAGCAAAAGTGATAGATAGGCATGAATGAGATGCCAACACTCTCTAGTTGCTATGGGCATAATGTATACCCTTAGGCTGAGACCCAAGTCTCATCTGTCTTTCCATATTGTTTCATTCACCTCAAAAACAAAAAAACCCACCCCAAAACACAACAAATTAACCTTCCTTGTATGATCAAAAGACTTCATAGTGGAGAGTACAATGTAAAATAAAGCTATTCCTGGTTTTCCCTTCAGAATAAAGGAAAAAAAAACAAAAAAAAAAAACATCAACTGATTAGTCAAACTAATATAATATAATATAATATAATATAATATAATATAATATAATATAATATAATATAATATAATATAATATAATATAATATATATATATATATATATACACACACACACACACACATATACTATATATATGGTATGTATATATACACTATACAAACTAATATAATATACAGATATATATATATATATATATATATATATCTGTAACAATGTGTCCATTTGACAAAATTCTGAGGTTTGACTTATAAATTTGAGTGATTTTTCATACTAAGAGAGAATTAATTGTTCATATTTTAAATGACTTAATAAAAATTTACTTTTCAATAATGAACTCTCACTTCATTTAAAATATTTCATTTTTAAAGCCTTTCAAAAGCACTTCTGTTATAGTAAAAGGGGATTAAAGATATATATGAAAACAATTAAACACAAGATAATGCGTATTAAGAAAAAAATAAGCAAAATGTGAGTGACAAAATTAGGAAAGGAAAATATCTTTAAAAAAAAAATTACAGACTTACCCTGTCATTCATTAAAAGGTCTTTCACAATAAAATTTGCTACTACAGATTTCATTGGGGAAGCAAACTGATCTGGTGCTAACATGGAAATATGGCCCAAGGAAACTAATGGTGTTATAAGCTGCTCTGGAACATCAGCATTCAGACTCCTACTGAGAGGCTGGGAAAATAAAACAACAGAAATGAACATTTTAATGGTATAATAACTAACCTTTCTTCAGTGCAAGATCCATATAACTATGATGGAATATAGAATAAACCCAAATCCTCTTAAATTTTCCACAATTTTCTAATATGGATCCAGTTGCTTAATAGTAACCATATAAAATTATGAATAAAAAATCTGCTTTGTTCCCCACTAAAATTTAATAAAAAAAGTCAAAATAAATGCAAAGGAGGCATTAAAAATGTTTGACTAAAAAGGAATGACAAAAGATATTAATAATGAATAGTGTAGAAAATATTCTCATTTCATTTAATTGCTTCTGCTTCCTCTCTAACATTGCCCAAATTCCAAAGCATTCTACTACAATGGGCATATTCTGCGGGTGGCAGAGCTAGAGGAATCCTCACACTCCTGGGACATTTAAAATAATTTTGGCCCCCAGGAAATGTGACTCATTAAGTAGTAATCCACAAACATCCAATTTATGGTAGCACAAACTGAACTGCTTGGGAGTAAACAAGAAATTAATCCAAGAATAAAAGGAATTGGTATCCCAAGGAGGCCTTTAAATTCACAGTGTAGAAGTGTGAACTCTAAGATACTAAACAGTGAGCCTAAACGTGAGACCATCTCTTTCACAATATGACATGTTTAAAGAAGAGGATACCTGCCCCCTAAAAATCAAGCAAGGATTTGATTTAGATTTACAAAACAGGTAAATCTCCAAAGCCAACAAGTCAACAAACCATATTGTTTAAAAAAAAAAAAAAAATACACCCACATACCTCAAAAATCTGTGCAAGCTGTACTTCTTTATTTGTGAATATGGCATGGATACAATGGACAGCCTGTTTTGCTTGGTGTGGTGTACCTCTCTTTGCTTTTTGATGTAAGATGGGAATTAAGGTGCTGCAAATATTAAAGTAACACTCTTAAAATGTAGCAGAAGACCATATATTTTATGCAATTCTTTTAATTGGATTTCTGCCATCGCCACTTTAAAGCATAATACCTATGGACATAAACCTTCAAAATAATCTCTAGAGCACAAGCTATTCTGACAATTCCCCACACCAAATAACAATGATGTTCTAGAAATTTCTTATAAAACATACAAACTACTCAGAGAGCTTGGACAGAAAGCCAAAATCTTCATTTAAAAATTACTGATGCAGAGTCTATATAGAACTTTCTATAGCCTATCTAAAATTAACATAATTTCCAAGTTGCTAAAGAGTCTCCAAAAAATAACATAAGAAAAAATTAATTACAAATTTAACCAAAGCTGATTTTCTATTTTTCTGTTTCTATTATTTTGATGGTGGCAAAAGGACATGTATTTGTATCATTTTTTTGAAGGGATTGAGAAATTTAATGTTGATTAAATTTTTCGGATAACATTTAAAATGAAAAACAAAATTTTGAAAGTTTACATCAAATCTAATTTGTATCTTTGTCCACCAAATACTTCCCTTACTCAGGCCAGATATTTTCAATTCCCTCAACTAATCCTCAAATGTAATCAACTTGAGTCTTTTCATGATCTTGATTGCTGGCTTCTGGACTCTATCTCTTGTCTTTCCTAAAATGTGTTACACAGAACTGAATATATAATTCTTCAGAAGGATTTTGGGAAAAGTGGAGTGCAAATGAACCATCATCTATTTTATACTTGAAGCTTATTTTATTTTTACTATGACCTAAAATTTTTCTTGGCTATCACATAGAAGGTAAACTCACTGAAAGTAGCAATTGTCTCATTTTTTGATTTTGGATCCCTAGAGCCAAGCATAATCCCAAATAATTGACTCATGTTAAGCTTGGAAACAGAAATTCTCGGATCTTTTTCAGAGAAACTGCTATCTAGCCATGATTCCCATCTTATAAATGGTAAGTCACTTCTTTGAATTCATATATACAATTTTACATTTATTCCTAATTTCATCTTATTAAATCTGGCTCAATATGCTAAGATAAGAGTTTTTGAGATACAGCCTATAAACCATCCCTCTCACTTTGTGTCCTCAGTAAATTTTATAAGGATACATCTATACCTCAAGTCAAGTCAGTGATAAAAAAGTAAAATAAAATAAGAAAGCACTGGCTGAAGAGATCTTCTATTGGATATGTCTTTGCAAGTTGATAAGAAATCATTAATGCTTCATTTCAGGTTTTAGGCCTTCATCTATTTATTATCCTTTTAATTACCATTTTCTAATCCACTTATCTATCATTGATAAGAAGACCATGAAAGACAAACATATATATCATATATAGCTAAGTAACCTGTTATTTACAATATTCCTATAATCCATTAGTTTCAAAGTAAAAATAAACAAGGTTACCTGGATAATGCCTGTTCTTAGTAAAGTGATAGGGAGTTTTTGATCATAGCTTCAATTTCTTAGCAGTTTCACTAACCATCTCTTTAATAATACATTTCAGAATTCTGTTAGGAATGAAGTAAAGCCCAGCAACCTAAGTTGTAGATTTTATTTACTTCCTTTTTTGGAAAAAAGGGATATTTGTCCTCCAGTTATGGAAAACTTTTATTGTCCATGACCTTTCAGGATGTCACTGAGAAGAGAGTGGCAATCACATCTACTAGTTCCTTCTAGCTCTAAAAATGCAGTTGGATCTGGTTCATGTGATCTAAACTGCTCAAATGCAAGGCACTCTTATTTTGGTTTTCAAATTCTCTACTAGCTTTTTGGGTTCTTTCATTCCTATTTCTTGGCAAAGAAAACATAATTCTACTTCCATTTGTTATTGGTCATCACTGTAGAAATGGTCCTATTTCTTAACAGATCCTTCTTTAATCCTTAATACAGCTTAAAAAAAAAAAGCAAAGCACAACCTCCCCAGTTCTTTTGTGTACAGAGGAAATCTGTGCTGGATAGCAAAGATTTTTGAGGAGACCGAAGGATCTATTTTCAAGCTATGAGAAAGAAGAGATTGTACCACATATTTACAGTATGGTTTGGGGAAAAAAAAAAAAAAAAAAAAAAGCAAGAGAGACCAAAATAACAAGTTTGAAACTATTGGGACTCCTTTTCCAATTCTACAAAATCTTAATGAGGATTTATGTCAAAGTAACTATTGGTAAAGGTATTAGCTCAGGCAGACTTTGGCAATGGTATTCTATATCGAAGGCTATGTCTCCATTTCTCTGTAATGGCTACCAGGCTGTACCTGGAATATGCTCCATTTTCACTCCCACCTCCCAGAATCTCTTTCTTTCTTTAAGTTGCGGCTCAAGAATCACTTTTCCACATACATTTTTTTCTGACCTTCCCAACTACTACTGCTCTCTCTTTCAAGTTGCCTTGAATTTAAATATCCTCTATTTATTCTTCTTATTCCACAGATGTTTGTGTCATTTTTGTCATTTCATCCAACAACATAAACTAATTTTGAGTATTTCCACTTGTATTTGTATCACAGAACACAACACAGTAAGTACCTTGTCACATAGTAGGCACTTACTAAACCCAATATATCACAGACATTGAATGATTTGCCAGATCCTGTTGATTCTATTTCTCACATCACATCCCTTTATCTATTTTTCTTTCACATAATAATCACCCTAATTCAGGCTCTTTTTACTTATCCCCTAGCCTACTATTAAGCTGCCAAATTTCTCTCCACATAGATTTCTGATCCTCATCAATTCACCTTCCAAACAACTGCCACAATGATATTGTTAGAATGCTAATCCAAACAGATTGTAACTCCCTTATTGAAGAAGCTTGATTGCTGGTTGACTATAGAATATATAAATTTCTTTATATGTTAGTTAACACCTTTCACAATTTGGTTCTACTTATCATTCCTGCTACAAAGCACTGGGCATTAGGGTTGCATTCCAGCTCCAACATTCACTGGACTTTGTTCATGGCCATGAAGTTTAAGTGACTCTTAACTGCCTCATTCATAATTTGTGAGCAATGCTTGAACTACCTGTTTCACAAGATTGAGAAAGCATTTTGCAAAGCTCAAAACATTATGTAAATGTGAATTACTTACTATTTATAAGATAGAGTAGCTTATAGAAAGCATGGGATAAATTATATTGGCATTTGATGCTTTTCAATTAAGTTATTTATAAAATGGGTTTTATGTAACTTCAAGAAATTGTTAATTACAATTATATTTCTAATTTATTTCTGATATAAAAATGTGAATGGCAATTGTTAAGCATTAAATGCATGATGAGAATAGAGAAAGTATGGATAAGTAAAAGTCTAATTTGTAAAAATCTATTGACAGTATTTCGGCTGGCTAGTTAGCTTTTGGTACAAGTAATAACTGACAGTGAAAGAACAAAAAGAAAAAGAAATGCATTAAAAAACTAAAGCTAACCAAATATATATGTTCATGTGTAGAAAAAAAAAATGGGAAAAGACAGTAAATATAACAATTCAGTCATAAGTTAACAGTGAAACTTTAGGATATCATATGAAGAAAGCTACTCACGATCTTATTTGTGGAAGATCTGTTTCTATTTTGTGTCCTGTATTCCTAAAAATCTGTATGGCAGCTTCTGCTACTTTGTCATCTTCCATTCTGAGGCACTGCAGCAGCGACTCATAAGTCTCTGCTGAGTGAAACGAGGTAGGATGTGTGAAAGACAGAACCTGTGTGACAGACATAATGCTTTATGAACATGAATAATAATAAAAATCCAGGAAAAAAAATATTCCTAAGTACAAGAGATGAAAATTAAACAATTTGCTTAATTTTTAGCAGTACTTTTAACAAATATTCAAATAACTCAAGAAGTGACAAGGATTTCCCATGGAAATGTGAAAGTGTAATGTTCTCTCTAAAATATAATGTTCTCCATTGAGGTTTTCTTTGGGTCTCTGGAGGCAGCCTTCGTTTCAGTTCAGTAATCACCAAAAGTGCAGCAAAATTTTGTGTCCAAATTCTTTATTGTCTCTTTCAAAGTCCTGTCTCCTTTCCTAGGGCCTGGTTAGCTTTCTTAGAGGGCTATCTATCTCTCTCCTTGGTTCTGAGAGCTTGAGCTCCTGCCTCCTTCTCTGCCCTCTGAATCTCTCTGAGGTTTGTGCTTCAGCCTCCAGCCACCACAAAGGTGGACGATGGAATGAATCTTCTCAGCCTCTCAGAGCTTCTAGTGGCTTGTCTTTTCTGGCCCTGAGAGCTTCTTGTTGCTTACGTGCTCTAAACTGAGTAAAATCAATCATTATAAAACTAGGAAACCATTATTTGTTGTAGGATTAAATTAATGCTGAATCAGATTTAACCATTGTCTCCTCAATTCCACTCAGTACCTTGTTTCAAAGTCTGACCCATAACAGGAAGGATGTTAACTGTAGCATAATCTCTCAAATGTTTACTTGAATGAATAAAATGAATGAAAAAATAAAATTGATTTATAACACAATGCTTACTGTATACCAAGGAAATACTTAATGAATGCTAAATCTTTATCACTAATACTATCACCTTTATCACTATCACCACCAAAGGAAAGCATCTATGCAGTGTTTAGAATGCTGTACATGAAATGAATTTATTTATTATCTCTTGACATTAGTTGAGTGACCATAATTAAGTAATTCAACTTACCTTCAACTTAGTTGATTTACTTGTTAAATGGGAATAAAACCAGCGAACCAACCTCTTAAGATTTTTTAAATTACAAATGAAGTGGTGTGAGTAAAGTACTTTACAATTATTAAAACACACTTTATGTGCCCATTACCTTTACTTCTTAATTATATTAAGCTTTATATTTTAAATTTCAGATCAAGAAGGAAAAAAATACCACTGGATGTCTAATCAGCTATTTACAAAAGAATAGTATTTAAAAACTTACAGATATTTAAAAGTATGATTATAATAATTTATTATTATTGCCTTTTATTTTTCCAAATATATGCAAAAATAGTTTTCAGCACAACTCTGCAAAATTTGCATTCCAAATTTTTCTCCCTGCCCACTTTCTTTGACAGCAAGCAATCCAATAGGTTAAACATGTGCAATTCTTGTAAATTTCCATATCTGTCATGTTGCACAAGAAAATCAAACCAAAAGGGAAAAAAGAAAACATGAGAAAGAAAAAAATAATAATAAACAATACATTATACCATGGCAACAACAAGATTATGTCATGATCAACTCTGATAGACGTGGCTCTTTTCAACAACGAGATGATTCAGGCCAGCCAATTCCAATGGACTTGTGATGGAGAGAACCACCTGCACTCAGAGACAGGGTTGTGGGAATTGAATATAAATCAAAGTATTGCATTTTCACCTTTTGTTGGTGGTGATAGTTTGGTTGTTTGCTTGGTTTTCCCCCCCCTTTCTTGTGTTTTTCTGTTTGATCCAATTTTCCTTGTACAGCACAACAAATTTGGAAATAAACCTAGAAGAACTGTACATTTAACCTATAATGGATGGTTTACTGGCTCAGGGTGGTAGAAGGTGGCAGAGGGTGTGAGAAAAATTTGGAACACAGGTTTTGCACAAGTGAATGTTAAAAACTATCTTTGCATGTATTTGGAAAAATAAAATACTATTCTCCCCCCCCCTCAAAAAAAGTGCTGCATATGGAGGGAGGAGCCTTAGAAACTACCCTAAATCATTATGAGTTATAACATAATCAAGTCAATTTCCTCATTTATAAAATGGAAACAATAACTTAGCAAAAAGTTGTTGAGAGAAAAGCTCTTATTACAATTTAAGTCACTATAGAAATAAGTCCTCTATAGTCCAAAATATCTTACAGTTTATAATCTTTCTATGTTGATATGAATCTCTATCCTATTTTTTGTGTATCTACAAATTCTGGTTCTTTCCTTCTTTAAAATCTTTCTCATGAAAATTACAAAACACTTGCCACAAAAATAAAATCAGATTTAAATAATTGGAAAGACATTCAGTGCTCTTGGATAGGCCGAGCGAATATAATAAAGATGACAATACTCTCCAAACTAATCTATTTATTTAGTGCTATACCAATCAGACTCCCAAGAAACTATTTTAATGACCTAGAAAAAATAACAACAAAATTCATATGGAAGAATAAAAGGTCAAGAATTGCAAGGGAACTAATGAAAAAAAACTCAGAGGAAGGTGGTCTAAGTGTACCTGATCTAAAGCTATATTATATAGCAGCAGTCACCAAAACCATTTGGTATTGGCTACGAAATAGACCGGTAGATCAGTGGAACAGATTAGATACAAAGGACAAAAAAGGGTACATCTATAGCAATCTAATCTTTGACAAACCCAAAGATTCCAACATTAGGGATAAAAATTCATTATTCGGAAAAAAGTGTTGGGAAAACTGGAAATTAGTATGGCAGAAATTAGATATGGATCCACACTTAACACCATATACCAAGATAAGATCAAAATGGGTCCATGATTTAGGCATAAAGAGGGAGATAATAAATAGATTAGAGGAACAGAGGATAATCTACCTCTCAGACTTGTGGAGGAGGAAGGAATTTATGACCAGAGGAGAACTAGAGATCATTATTGATCACAAAATAGAAGATTTTGATTACATCAAACTAAAAAGTTTCTGTACAAATAATACTAATGCAAACAAGATTAGAAGGGAAGTAACAAATTGGGAAAATATTTTTAAAAACAAAGGTTCTGACAAAGGTCTCATTTCCAAAATATATAGAGAACTGACCATAATTTATAAGAAACCGAACCATTCTCCAATTGATAAATGGTCAAAGGATATGAACAGACAATTCTCAGAGGAAGAAATTGAAACTATATCCACTCACATGAAAGAGTGTTCCAAATCACTACTGATCAGAGAAATGCAAATTAAGACCACTCTGAGATACCACTACACACCTGTCAGATTGGCTAAGATGACAGGAACAAATAATGACAAATGTTGGAGGGGATGTGGGGAAATTGGGACACTAATACATTGCTGGTGGAGTTGTGAAAGAATCTAGCCATTCTGGAGAGCAATCTGGAATTATGCCCAAAAAGTTATCAAACTGTGCATACCCTTTGACCCAGCAGCGCTACTACTGGGATTATATCCCAAAGAAATACTAAAGAGCGGAAAGAGACATATATGTGCCAAAATGTTTGTGGCAGCTCTTTTTGTTGTAGCTAGAAACTGGAAGATGAATGGATGTCCATCAGTTGGAGAATGGTTGGGTAAATTGTGGTATATGAAGGTTATGGAATATTATTGCTCGGTAAGAAATGACCAGCAGGAGGAATATAGAGAGGCCTGGAGAGACTTAAATCAACTGATGCTGAGTGAAATGAGCAGAACCAGAAGATCACTGTACACTTCAACAACAATACTGTATGGGGATGTATTCTGATGGAAGTGGAAATCTTCAACATAAAGAAGATTCAACTCACTTCCAGTTGATCAATGATGGACAGAGGTAGCTGCACCCAGAGAAGAAACACTGGGAGGGGAATGAAAATTGTTAGCACTAATATCTGTCTGCCCAGGTTGCATGTACCTTCGGATTCTAATGTTTATTGTGCAACAAGAAAATGATATTCGCACACATGTATTGTACCTAGACTATATTGTAACACATGTAAAATATATGGTATTGCCTGTCGTCGGGGGGAGGGAATAGAGGGAGGGAGGGTAATTTGGAAAAATGAATACAAGGGATAATATTATAAAATATATATATATATATATTAAAAAAAAAAAAAAAAATCTTTCTCATGCCTCTCACACAATCTCCTTCCTGTGATTATAACCCTCAATGAAAGCTCACGTCATTTTATATGGAGGTTATTGCTATGATTCCCTTATTATGATTTCTGCCTACACTTTCTCTGAATCTTATGTCAACCACACGTCATTGACAAAATACCTCCAATAAAACTCTATTGGTGTTAGACTAAGAATTGTTCCAAAGCATTCTGTCTTGTGCCTTCAAAGCTCTATGTCTAAATGCCTAAGCACTGAACATTATCCAATGCCTTTCTTTTTCATTTCCTCTGGAAAGAGTGGATTCTCTTCACTTCTCAGAGCAAGCCATGCTCATTCCCACACCTGATCTTTCTGGAACTTGAATTACTTTTTCTCTTTAAAATTAGATTAATCAAATGTTCTACATCAGATTTTCTGATCATTTTTGGCTTACCATGATGGGTCAATTCTTCAAAATATTAATAAATAATTTATAAATTTAATTTATTAATTAATAATTTAATTAATTTATTAATTTATATTAATTTATAAATTTAAAAATTTATAAATAATCAATAACGATTACTGATATTTATACCTCCTTTGTGTTTATTTTTCCCCCCTAACTATTCTTGAACTTCCAATTAACTGCGTTGCAAGCACAAACCAGGTTTTAAATTTACTTTAAATCACCCATGGTAATAAAAACAACTTTCAACACTTGGAATAATATATAGATGGCCTGCCAATTATTATTTGTTTATACCATCTCTTCAACATGAAAGGATGTATAAAGCAAAATTTTTAATAAAAATACCTTAAGTAATTCAAGTCCTGCACGAATGGCTGTATCTGGACTCACACCCTCCTCTTCATCATCAGCAGTCCCCTCTATTGACTTGTTCATCAGCTTCACTAGTGCACTATCAAAGGAGAAACTTTAAGTTAGTTGCAATTACTCCAGAACACTGAAGATAAAGCCAAAGTTTTGGGCAGATTAAAAAAAAATTTTAAGAGCAATTCTTAAGAGCAAAAATTGATCTGTTTCATTTAAATTAGCTATATATTTCCCAAAAACCTTTTGCACAATCAAGTACTCAATAGCTTCTTAAAAGTACATTTCTAATTAAATTAAAAATTAGAAGAAATTTTATTTTATAATGAGTATTTAAGATAGTGATTAATTTTCTTTTATTTCCTTAATGAATCTGTCTTCTTTAGTTCTATATAGTGAAAGGCTCTAATTCTAGATTTCTTGACACTATTTAATCAACAAAAGGCAAATTAATCTTTATAGAAATGACACTGTAAACAAATTTGTCTTTTAAATTTAACTATATGGCATAGACAAATAATTTGGCAATTTGTAACTAAATAGTTTCTTACAAAACCAATCTATTATTTTTGATCAAAATTCAGCAATAGTTTTTTTTTTTTTTTTTTTTTTTTTTGAGGCTGGGGTTAAGTGACTTGCCCAGGGTCACACAGCATCTGATAAGTGTCTGAGACCAGATTTGAACTCGGGTCCTCCTGAATTCAGGGCTGGTGCTCTATCCACTGTGCCACCTAGCTGCCCCTCAGCAATAGGTTTTAATATTTTAGCTATATGCATTATGCAAGAAACCTGATGAATTCTTTGATGACAGACTTCTTTCTGGAAATGACTAAATTAAGACACTTTTAAGTGTCATATCTACTAAATGAAAGGAGCAGAACAAAAAGTCAGGTTTCTTGTCAGGAAGACCTGGATTCAAGTGCTGCTTCAACATCAACTTCTCACTGTTCCAGGTAAGCCTACAAAACAGAAGTTTTTACTGATATGTACTTGTGGCAGGAACTTCCATATGGTGATTTCCCCTTGAGCTTGGTATAATGAGGACCATCAATTTTTAAAATGAAGAATTTTAAAAACCATATCAGTTATTTCTTGATACTTCTTATTTAATGAGGACATCATTTCCTCTTTGCTTACTTAATTGGTTTTATTATCCATTTAAATTAAGTAAGCTTTATTGGTATCATACTTGCTGAATTATTAGACCAAGTCTCTTTTTAAAGAATATTATAATGCCATCAATATATTAAAAAGGTGTCATCACAACATGGCCTCTGAGATAGCCTCAAATTTTTTTCTCACTTGAAATCCTATTAACTACAACTGACTACTACGCTCATAGACAGAATTCAGAATTCTAGAACTTTTTCTTCAAGTGGCTGAATCAAAATCCTAGGATACTGTTTCTTTAGTGTCCTCGAGATCAATTTACTGGACAGTAGTTTGGAAAGGCAACCTTTATTGTCACTGAAAATCAGTAACTGCAAGGAAGAAATCAGAAACACCTGGGTAAGGTTATATTGCAAAGCACTTGGCTAAATGAGTAAGAAAGAATGGGGAAAGTGTGTAAGAAGTCTTCATTATTTCTCTTGGAAGTCCTCAAAATATGAGGAAGTGAGGCTCCTGAATGACAAGCCCGGAGTTTATCAAGGCTCAGAGATCATAGACAAGTCCTTTTGCCTTCTGAGTCTTGTGTTCAAAGTAGGGGTGATAACAATTATATAGTAACTTCAAATTCATACAGAGGTGTTCTGTAAACTTTCAAATGCCAAGACAATATAGGCAGTAGGAACTGATGTCCAGTGAATGATCTGCTTCTGCTCATCTCAAATGCTGGGAAGTACATTAAAGATTAGAGAAAATGTTCTGAAGTTATGCCAAAAAGAAAATACAAGAAAATACCTTATAAGATCTCTTCCAATTGAATACTTCAGAGTTATAATGACATCAGATTAAAAGGAAAAAATCTTTAAAAAATTTTTGACAGATGGAAAACTAAATGATTTGTCTCAAACTGGGAGCCCCTGGCTTAAAATTCAATTCAAAAGGAAAATTAAATAACACAGTTCAAAATCATTGAGAAGGGTTAGCTTAGCTACAGTCTAATTTGTAAAAATTTGTCTGGTGAAAATGAATCTCAACTAAAATCAGAATTATATCTAAAGAGAAATCTTTCTCAAGGGGTCCACAAATTCTGGATGGGCCCATAAAAAGAACTATTCTGTATTAAAGGTATGTTTATGTTACTGATTTTTTAAAGAAGGGAAACAGATCCTTTCTGTTTGTTTTTGCAAAAGAGCACATTATGTCCATAGCTGATCACTAACTCAACAGAACAGAAAGTTTATAGGCTAACAAATTATCTCCTAGTTTACCTGATGGCTTCTGAGTCAATATGCACAGGTGCAATTCTTTCCAAAAGAAATTTGACCATCTCAAGGAAAGGATTAGTTGGCTGCTTGGGGTTTGCAAGTTTCCTGGCTATTTCTCTCTGTTAAAAGAAAACAGTCATGTCACAAACATAGTCTAATGGGAACTTAGATCCATATTTTAAATACATCTATAATTCTAATTGGGCAATTACACTCTATAAGAGAATCCTTTACTAAATTTCTATTTTGACATGCATGTCATCATACCTAGAGACTACCCTAGTGATGGTCTTAAAAAAGGTTTACCTCTTATAATTACAATTAAAAGTCTAACA